>NC_142036.1:10585354-10888354 GCF_982192425.1 Myodes glareolus | reverse complement strand
GACAAAAGAAACCATTATAAGCCATAAGTCCATGGTGAGTGTCCTGTGTTCAGTGCTGAACCCTGACTGAGAGGACTTAAAAATCCAGGGCTTATTTCCTGTACCAGAGCTGCAGGGTCAGGGCAGGGCATGATTTTATGGGCACATAGAAAACTTATTTGCATATCTTCCTGCCACAACAGGCTCTGTAGTTGATTCTGGGCAGAAGGCAGTACTCAGCGCAGATATAAGACATCATACACACTGATGACAGTTATAGAAATTGAAGCATTGATGTAGCTCTGTGTTCACATTTTCATTGTTAGGGATTCACCACACTCTTTAGTTCTCTTTTCACCATATGCATGGAAAATGTTCTTGTTGCTGTCTGTCTTCCTCTCAGTGAATGCTTTGGGTACATATTTATATTTGCAGCACTTAATTGTTTGCATCCTGAAACTCTTCCTATGATCACTTTTTACCTCCCACTCTGCCTTTCCCTTTCCCATCTCAATACCAGACAACATATGGCTGTCTTCATGCTGTCTTAGGTCAGTATTTATTTCTGCATATTCATATAGTCAATGTAATGGGGGCATGTAATACATTTTTATTACAAAACACAAAACTTTTGCATAAATTGTGTATTTTCTGAAGACATTGTTTTTATTTTCCTAAATTCTCAGGCTTTCTACCCACGCAGTCCCTTTCTTTCATTACACCCAACGTTTCCTTTCAAAACCTCTGTGCTTTTTCCTTCTTACTCTTCACTTAAGATGTCTTTTCCTGTCTTGACTTCCATTCTAGTTCTAAGCCTACAAAGCCAGATCACCAAACACAGAATCTCAAACACACAATCTGGATTCTCTCCCTAAGGCAGAAGCTATCCTTCCCAATCTTCAATATGTTGTGTGATATAAGATTTCCAGTATCATTCAAGTTCCTCCAAGGCTCAGACACTACTGATGAAGAGGATGTGGGAAGAATGTAAGGAGTGGAACACAGGGAGTGGTTAATGTAGGAGGGTCATCTGTCTATGTGTTACTTTCATTATTAAGAGACTGCCTTGGCCTTTGATAGGACAGCAGCTTAGATAGGTGGAGTAGACAGAACAGAATTCTGGGAAGAAGGTAATGAGGCTAACACCATGAGCTCTGGCCCAAGATGGATGTAGGTTAGAATCTTCCCGGTAAGCCACCACCTTGGGGTGCTACACACATTAATAGAAATGGGTTAATCAAGATGTGAGAATTAGCCAATAAGAGGTCAGACAGTGTTTAAAGAATACAGTTTCCGTGTAATTATTTCAGTGGTAAGCTAGCCGGGATCCTGGCCTCCGAGAATGCAGCCCGCTACTCCTTTTACAAGTGGTGTTGTGAAATGATGTCTTCTGGACATGTCATGTATATTATGGATTCATAATGCCTAATGTATTCTATAAAAACGCAAATACTCAAACCAGTCAAAACAATGGTATAGGTAGGGCTGATAATTATTTGGCACTATTTCTTACTGAGAGGAGTTGAAAATTTATTTTTCTGGACAAGGGATATAGTCACTCTTTTTGAGGGTAGAGTCCCTGGTATATTTCCTATGTTACAGTGCTTGGGTTCACACACATGCAGATATGGACAACACTAACTGGGCTTAAATAAGAATAAGTTTGGTAGGGCCTCTTGTTTGAAAGATGAGGGAGGAGCTGGATGGAAAAATATCACATGTAGAGATCCTAAGGAATAAAAAAAATAGTAAAAGCTGTATAACTGAGGCTCAAAACAATAAATTCAAAAGTCACTTAAGGAACACTGGTAAATATTAAATAACTTGGTAGGCAACTTTATCTGGATCCATCTTCCCATCCAACAAAGAACTGGTGGGGTTCTTCTCTTATTTCTAAAAAAATCCATTTACAGATAATCTTATACATGATTTGGAAAATATCTTTCAATATATGGTTAGTTGTTACTGTTTTCTATGGTGAAAACATCACATCATTTATCAGAGTTAGGGGAAAAACATATCATTCTTGCCCTCCCCTTTCCAGGCTCATGCTGCAGGAACAGTTATTCTGGTATTTGACTATACATGTGTGTCTTTTAGGTATCACCTTTTCTTTAAAATTATCTAGAATGAATCAAAGGAAATACTGATGAGAAGAGCATTCCAAGGACATCTCTACAAACATTTGCTGCTTCTTTTCTACGAAAGAGGAAAACTTTGCCTGTTCCTATTTGTTCAATAATTTATTTACCTTAATGTGAATATGTGAAGCCTTCTCATTTATATTGGTAAGCACTCCAAAAAAGTTCTGGGTATTCTGGGTCAAAAGTAAATCCTTAGAATGAGAATAGAGATACTGGTTATGATATATTTCAGGTCTAACAAACTCATTAAAATTTCACCCTGTCCATCCATTTCAGTAACAACCATGTAAGCTGATCCTCATACTGACCCTGGAAAATATGACAGTGGAACCTGTGTGTTCAACATTGTGTGCAGTTCTTTAATTCACTGTTATATGTTCTTCTGTCAGTATTCTAAGAACATAATCATTGTGGTCTCCAAAGTTTCTTCAGACACTATTAGTGTCACAACCTGATATTCCAGAGAATCCTTAGCCACACATGAATAGATTCTCTTTTCCTTTGTAAACCTGCCCCAAGCATATGACGTATTAACATGGAGTCTCTAGCCAACAAGTCTTCTCTGAAGGACACGTCTCTAGCTCACACATGAGACACCAGATTCTTCCAATTAGCAACAACAAAGAATGCAGAGGAATAATTTCAGGAGTCTTTGTAGGCAACAAAAGCACAATCTGTGAATATCATAGAATTCAATTGTCTATGTGAAGGGCTGAAGAGAGATGAAACAGGGACCAGAGCTAATTTTTGCTGAGATATGCATATTTGTAGATAGGAATTTTGTGGTCTGATTGCACAATATGCCGATAGAGGAATCATTTGCTGGAACTTTGATATGCAAGCTAATTTTTAGCAAAATGGAAATGTTCAAAAATACAATCATGTAACAATTATACGAAATGTACCCTTTTATAAGGTCCTATTAGTTTAGAGATTGGAAACTGTGGATGGTTCATTTTTAAAGTTAACTTTGAAAAGTAACATTAATTCAAGGAAGTTTTGGTTTATCACAAGTTTAAAAATAAAGAAGATGAATTAAAGATTATTCGAAATTGTTACAAAGTTTCATATTTTCAAACTTCTATCTATCTCTCTATCTATCTGTCTGTCTGTCTATCTATATGTCTGTCTATCTATCTATCTATCTATCTATCTATCTATCTATCTCTATATAGATAGAGATATAGATATAGGCATAAATAATGTGCTGATTTTTCTGACAAGGAGAAATTAGACATTTTAGAGGATTGTGTGGGAACACAGATGATTAGTGTGTAATTAAAAAGCAAGATTAATAGGCTATGACAAGTAAAATATACTGTAGAGGATTACCTTGTTTAAAAGGCAAAAAACAAAGGTTTGACATCAAACAGTTTCAAATGCTGCATAGTCCAGATGACCACTGTTTCTGGGAGTACCTGTTCATTTTCCAGATCCCATGCTGGTCTGAGTAGAAAGGTTTCTGTCCAAGCTCACACTGGAGTTCTTTAACTGTTTCTCTGGCACAGTAATATATGTCCAAAGTTTGAAGATTGTTCGGTTTTATGAAAACATACCTCTTGGATGTGTAGTAATATTTGTTTGTGATCTAACAAGCATTCTCAAGATCACAGTGCAGAGCTAAGACATTTGTTAGCCACAGAGGCTAGACAATGATGGCATAACCCTTTAATCTGAGCACTAGAAAGAGAGAGATGGACAGATCTCTGTGAGTGCAAACCTATCCTGGACTACAAGAGATTAATCTGTGCAAATTAGAAACACAGCTCAAACAAAGTTGATACCAACATCTAAGATCATATGCCTTTAATTTCAGCACCAAAGAAAGAGACACAGGAGTGACATGGATGTGCAGAGAGAGGAATATTAGAGAGGAGGAAACAAGATCTCAGAGTCTGAGGATTCACTCTTAGAGGCAGTGTGAGGTTTTGGAGTGACAGCATTTAGTCAGAGGCTTTGTAGAGACAATGTCATCCTCATTTGGTCTGAGCATTTGTGGAGATAAGAACTCTTAACTTATTGAATACTGTTCTTTTCTGATCCTTCAGCTTTTGCCCCTGGTAGCTGACTCAGAATTTTTATCATTAAGAACAATTAGAATTCATAAAACAGGAGGTGTCCCTGCTGATGTTAACTTGTGATCTCAGAACAGAATTATAATTTGTGTTTCCACCACTCCATATTCTTCACATCCACTTCAGACACTTTACTGGAGGACGACAGACCCAGCTTACACCATGACTGGTTAATGACAATCCACTGACAGTTCAGATAAGGGATGGGTTCTGTGAGGGCTGTACTAGACCAGTTCCTTACTCCTTCAGCTGCTCCTGAGACAGGGAACCTGGGAACAGGTAATAATCATGGTACAGTCATCCCACAGATGACATGCCTGGGTCTCGTTCCTGAAGCCCTGAAACACTCACAGCTTGGAAAGTGCAGAGGAGCAGCACCAGTGAGAAAGAGATGGGGCCACTCATCTAGGCCTGAATTTTAGCCTGAGCAGGAGAGCTTCTTTTTCATTGAGGGAGATTCCTGAGAGGATAAAAAAAGCACAGAGCAAGGTTTGAAATTTTTTCTTAGGTTTCTGAGAATGGCCCTTGTGCTTCTTAGAGGACCTGGTGATAGAAAATGAGTAACATTTTTCTGACACTGAATTCCCACTTGCAAATAAATAGGAAATTGTGTGATTCATACTGTGCAGACCTCGGATGAAAACATTAAGTGACTCCACATTCATACTGCAGACAACAGTGGATACCACATCCTAAGTGCATATCCCTGTAAATTCCAGCTGAGTATTTAGATGGAATTTAGTCATAAGATGCACTTTCAGGCTCTTCCTGATGTGAAATCAAGATTAAGGATCTACTTAAAATCCTTTTTTTGTCATTGAAGTTAATTTTTTTAATCACCCACCTTGAAATTCGAACTTATGAGAATGCAACTCATAAACAATTAGAGTGTGAATTTTCATGTTTTTATCTGAGAGGAGATTCATGAGACTGATTGTCATACACATAAGTGGTCTCAGAGTATTCACCTGCATACTCAGGGACACCATACTTGGATATTTCTTAGTTCCTGTTATCTGTTTTCTGTGTCTTTATCATTATGTACTTGTATATTTCCTTCCTTTTCTCTTTACCACTTGAATCACATTGCAAAATCAGGTTCCTAAATGATTGTTGCATTGGTGAGGAATGACAAAACACCAATAGTCGATTTCCTCATAGCACTGTGACCTTTGTACTGTTGTTTTTTGAACATTTCTGTGTTCTATTTTTTAAATTGTTGAAACATGTTTTAATTTTGAAGGATGATTATCTCTGTAAAAAAATTATGGAGGATCTCAGGTTTGTGTGGCATATACCATCCCTCTTCTCTACAAGTTGACCATTTAATTTGCTAGGTTTTTTACTTATCTTGTACAGGAACATAACAGTTTATGTGTATAATGACCATGAGATATCCAGAGGTAACCATTCCACAGAACTCCTCCCCTATTTATGGTACTTTCATTCTTTCAACCCACTCTTCAGTGTTGTTGCTTGTGCCTTGTGGGAGGCATATGGAGGGGTAGGGAATTGGGGATGTGGGAGTTTTGATACAGACGTTCTGTCTATGGACAAGTACTAACACAGCATCTATTCTCAGGAATGAACAGTCATGGACTCTCTGCATTCAATGATGGCTGCTGGGGGATGGAGATTCATTTTACTTGCAGATGTAGCTATTGGATTTTGTCTTTGTCCACACCAACGGGCTTATGATAAAAACTGTTTGGATTTGTTGAGTCATAAAAAGAAGACATGAATTTTGGAGGAAAATGTTTGGGGAGGGCCAAGGAGAGAAAATTGGAAGAAAAAGTTGAGTGAGGATATGGCCAAGATACATTGCAAATGTGTATGAGTTTTCAAAAACAAATTTAAAAAAATCTTTTCAAAATAGTGTAGTGTATTAAAAGTTCATCACTGTAGAACATTAATGGCCTCCTACACCAATGTTCTTTTGAGCAGCTGACTCACCACCAGTGCTTTCCTAACCCCACAAATTGAAGTCCTTTATATCTATACTGTCTCTATGAATACTAGAGACATCCTTATCTCATTGTTTTTTGTTTGTTTGTTTGTTTGTTTTCAACAGACCCTGATAGTGTAACTGGTTTTGTTGAACACATCCTCTGCTAATCATGGAATCTGCACTACTAGAAAGCAACTGGAATGCCCAGTTCTGGGGGAAGAAGTCTCAATGAGTCCTATGCTTTGATGACAACTCCTTTAACCACTTCTTCGAACACATAGAGATTCAGACTCTAAGAAATGTTCCTCTCACTTTCCTTCCTTTTGTTCCAGTCTGGTCATCTTTCTTTGGATACCCAAAACTGCTACAACTTCTTCCTCTCCTATCTATGGTTTTCTCAAATGAAGCAAGCAAGGTTTTTTTTCTTACTTTTTTCTTTCCTTGTTTCATTCCTTCGTTTCTTATTTTTTGGTTACAAAGGGACAAATACCAATATACTAATATATATATATATATATATATATATATATATATATATATATATATACTTTTGCTTTTGAGAAGATCTGTTCCTTCAGTAAAGATATACATAATGTGTATAATATTTTATTAAAAATAAGATTTTCATGATCAGATTAATAACCTGAGCCTGTAATTCTTACATAGAGACCACAAAGCTCACCCTCATCATAACAGGTAGCAAATGAGGGTGTGTGAAAAAGAACTCCGAAGGGAAAGAATGGATGCATGTTAAAAAGTAAATTCTTTAGTGCTGGTGAATTCAGTGGTATGTATGAAAAAGCATACAAATGAACATAAAAGGAAAGATGACAAAAGAAATGATTCCCACACAAGGCAGATTGAAGATCACAGAAGAACTGCAAACTCCAACCCACCAAATAATCCCACAGTTGTCATAGAGCAAGAGGTGAAGCACAAAGGTGCCTTACCTGGTGAGTAGTACAGGTACCTGAGACTCAACTGCTGTCACCAGCTGTATTGTTTTCCTAATCTCCATGCAGGAGCCCTCTCAGGATTGATGCCTTTCCACACAAGTTATGACAAGCTAGACAGTATGTTTAGTGTTTTGTGTTATGTGCACACATATGTTGTGCACTATGGACTATGTGTTGTGGACTATGTTGACTGTAAAGCTTTCCAAGTCACTGAACATGACTGACCTTTCTGTTTAACTTGATTCTATACTGTTTCAACCATGAAACCCAAGGTGGTAGGAGGAGCAGCCATGTCCTTCTACCCAGCTAGCTTAACCTATGAAATAACCACACAGAAATTGTATTAATTAAATTACTGCCTGGCCCATTATATCTAGCCTCTTCTTGGCCAACTCTAACATCTTGATTCAACCCATTTCCATTAATGTGTATAGCCACTTGACTGTGGCTTACCAGCATGAGTCTAACCAGTGTCTGTCTCGGGCAGGAGAATCATGGTGTCTGCCACACTGCTTTTCTTCCAAGCATTCTGTTCTGTCTACTCTGCTTATTTAAGTCTGCCCTATCAGAAGGCCAAGGCAGTTTCTTTATTCAACCAATGAAGGCAACACATAGTCAGAAGAACCTTCTACACCATTTCCTCTTTTTTTATTTAAACCAAATGGAAAGGCTTTCACTTTAACATAGTAAAATTCCATATAACAAAACAGTTGTCAAGCAAGAATTACAGTTACAATATTTTTATTTATTATATCTTTTATCATAATAATGGGAAACTATAACTGTAACTATCTATCTATTCTTCAACTCCATCAAAGACTCCAGAAGGATGTAATATTACCTAAGTAAACAAGAAGTAAGCAACTTCAAAAAACTCTAAAAATGGCAGAGACATTTCGCTGCCTGGACAGACACCCAAAGTTATTCTGTACCATTGGGGCATCCATCTTCAGCCTACAGGCCCATAGTATCCAGCAGACCTTTCTGTGAAACAGAAACTTTTAAAGACAGTTCAGTCACTTTCTTCTGTGTCCTACAGAATATCTAGCAGACTCTTTCATGAAACAGGATTCCTGAAGAATCATTTCACCTTTAAGCAAGTTTAGCAGTCATCTCTCTGCAGGTTCTTCATGTCCAGTTTATGTATCAGTCCACGCAAGAACAGTTTCTTGCCCAAATGACTAACCAATTCCATAAGGAGCCTCTTCGATGCCCATTTTCCTCTTTAAGTACATAAGTGCTGCCAGGAGCAGACATGTCTCATTGTCATGAAAAAGCCTTAGTCATTAAAACATCTTAAATGCCATAATCTGTAGTCTTTGAAAGATATGAAGAATGCCTATGTGAAATATATCTATGCATATCTAGAAAATTTAACTAACATGACTACAAACTTGACTATTATAGATGATTATCTACTAACAACCTATATTTTCTAATTATAAATTATATTTTTAAATGAACTATACAATCACAATACCTTAATCAAGATCACAAATACATATACATATAACAAAATTGATCTTAGATTTATATCACTAAAGCAAAATCCATACCAATGCAAATTATCCATATCTATATCATATCCTCTTTAAGTGTAAAAGAAAGTTTATAAACAATATTTGGGAATATGGGTGCATTTTTTTCTCTCCAAACTGCTTTCTGCTGTATGGGGGTGCTGTTAATCATGTCTTTTATGGTATATTCTGTGTGATAGGTTCATCTCAGGTGGCAGTTGAGCAAACTAAGTTTTTAAGGGTGTTTACACCAACCTTTCAGGAGGGCACGGTCTATCATATCTTATTCTCCTGGAGGCAATCCACAGGCTCTCACCTTCTGTGAAAACAAAAGAAGTCTTCTTTTCCAAAGAAGACTTCCTTAGACCCAAATTTTGAAGTCAAGATTTCTTTATAATATACACGCTGGTTTAGCTTGGCAGCCCATATAATAAAACGTCTTTCTGCATTTAGCTCCTTTACTGTCAAAAAATTTAAAGAAAACATAATGTATATAATTCAGACTCTGTGAATTTTTTTTTATTTTTACGTGGCTTGTTTTTTTTTAAATTTATGACTATCTGTACTTTGTCTCTTTAAAGACTTTATCCTTTTTTAAAGCATTAACTTTATTTAATGAGTCTCCATATGCCTTATCTTTTTTTCCCAAGCCTACATACATTTATTTAATAGTGAGACACATTTAGAGGTCTTTTATGTCTGAATCTGTCTGATTGTGAATCTTTAATTATTTATTGTACAAGAATAGTTTTTTTTTTATAGTAAATTTTATTAAATTATAAAAGTTTCCAATTCCGCCCCCCCTCCCAACACCCTCCCACTCCCCCCACTCCCCCCCTCCTTCCCCTCCGTCCCCCAGGGCAGTCAGGGTTTCCTGCCCTGTGGGAAGCTCCAGCTCCCTCCCCCTCCCTCCAGGTCCAGGAAGGCTAGCATCCAAACAGACTGGATCCCCAAAATCCAGCATATGCAGAGGAAACAGGTCCCAGTGTCATAGTCAATGGCTTTTCAGAAAGACCCCGGGCCAGCCACAGTCAGAGAATCCGGCCAAATTCCGAGAATCTGTCTAGATCACGTCCTCGTTCAGTCCCAGTCCGGCTGGCCCTGGTAAACTCTCATCAGATCCGTTCCCTTGTATCAGTGGGTGATAGCATCCCTCGCAGTACTGATTTCGTTTTTCATGTTCCTCCTCCTTCCGCTCCCCCTCCGGACCTCGGGGGGCTCAATCAAGAATAGTTTTGTTTTCCATTTTTTATATCACTAAGCACTTAAGAATCTAAGCTGCAACATTCCTAGGTCAAAAGCAGGTACTGTGGGCTTGTACTGCCCAGTCCAGCATGGCAGAGACACTTGAACCTATGAGCCATGCACATTGTACTATTAGTATGGCGGAGCTGCTTGTGCCTCTGAGTCACTTGTGCCTCTGAGTCGCAGCACGCAATGCCCCCCTTTGAGGCACATAGCGAATCCAGTTGCCATCAAACAAACCCATAGCACTTTAGTCACAAACCCCATTTAAATTCTCTGTCTCCCGCAAGAGACAGAAGTCACACTGGTGGCACAGCCCAAAAACTAGTATTTAAAATTAGACTTTTTCTAGTAGACCTGATCCCGCTGCCTACTCAGGCAGGAAGACCTAAGCCTTAGGCATGGTCTCAGCCACCTTACTCCCAACCCTGAGTGAGGACACAAACATCCGAGCCCACAAATGTTCCATAGCCAGAGATTACACTGGTGGCAGGGCCCAGGAAGCCTCATTTTTAAAATTTCTTTCTTTCTTTCTTTTTAATTTTTTTTTGTCGTTGAGTCAGGAACATCTCACTATAGTACACTGCCAGCAAACATCAAGAAGCTGTGTTAAACTCTCTCTCCTTTTTAAACCCTCTCAGGTTTTTAAGTGGATTTATCCCCATGTTGGTTGCCAATCTGTAGTAGCAGGAGTGGGCCACATCCCACTGTGCACTTAGCTTAACCCCTGAAATAACCACACAGAAATTGTATTAATTAAATTACTGCCTGGCCCATTATATCTAGCCTCTTCTTGACCATCTCTCACATCTTGATTTAACCCATTTCCATCAATGTGTATTGACACTTGACTGTGGCTTACCAGCATGAGTCTAACCAGAGTCCATCTCAGGCAGGAGAATCATGGCATCTGCCACACTGCTCTTCTTCCCAGCGTTCTGTTTTGTCTACTCTACCTATTTAAGTCTGCCCTATCAAAAGGCCAAGACAGTATCTTTATTCAACTAATAAAAGGAACACATAGCCTGAAGGCCCTCCTAGACCGCTTCATCACACTCATGCATCTGTCCTTGGATGTACAGAAGGCACCAAAGAGGAAGGAAAACTTCTCTATATAGCTAATCACTAACAGATCTGTAAACCAGCAACATAAACTCTTAGACTGCACATTTAAGTCAAGAATATATTTTATAACCATTAATGGCATGAAACTATGTTGATGATTCCTCTATCTACAAATAGGACACTTTGAAACCTGAGTCTGAAGGACCTTCTTTGGAAACATGGAAATTTATTAATATTTGACTCCTCTTATCATTTACTTTGGAGTATAAATCTTCAATCTAGTACACTCAGCTCTCTCAGTCCTCTCCCTCTGAGGATCCACATCTGCTTTATAATTGTAAAGAAAGCATAAGAACTGTGGTGCTTGGATCTCTGAGCAAATCCATTAAGAAAGATTGAAAAAAAAGTTAAAGGTCTGTTTTAAATAAGAGGCAATCACAACAAGGTCAGACTCAGGCATCAGCCTGCCTGGAATAATTTTCAGTTATGGAGACATTCTCTAGTCCTCCTGTGACTGTGAGCTGTCATAGCCATGATATTCAAAGTCTCAACTTCCTGTTAGTCAGAAAAACATTCCACACACAAGTATGTGGACCTGATGGTGGAAAGGCAGTACAGAGAAGATGCAACTGCTTTATAGCAACAGTCTGTCTCCTGTCTGCAGCTTCCAGATGTTCGACCTATTGGCTGAACTTATCAATACCCAGCTTATTCTTGCCATTTTTACAGAACTCACAGAATACCATTCTCAGTTATGACATCATCAAAGGTGAAATAAATTCAAGAAAATCTGACCATGCCTTGATCAGTTCTTAGGTATCATCATATTTACACTAAAAAAGTAACATATGTTTCCAATGCTTATCTGTTCTTTCATAGTGACACAATCTATAGGATCCCAACATACCAGTGAGGGATCATCAGTTTTTCCCAGGTACTTGTATGATACAAACTTGAGTATACCTGAGTTTCAGATAAAGAATCTGTCTCAGATTTCACAACAGGAACTACCCATCATGTTTGCTGAGAGGCAATGTAAATATGATGTGGGAGAATTGTCTGTATTCTGTCAATCATATTTTAATAAAACGCTGATTGGCCAGGCAGGCAGTATAGGCGGGAAAACCAGACAGGAAGTAGAGGTGATGCAATGAGAACAGGAGAATTCTGGGAAGCAGGGAGGTTCCTCTGTCATTCCTGCGCAGACCACCGAAGAGGCAACATGTAAGCTGTCACACTGAGAAAGGTACTGAGCCCGTGTGGCTAACATAGATCAGAATAATGGGTTAAGATAAGTCATAAGAACTCATAAGTAGCCTGACCTAATGGGCCAATCAGTTTATAACCTTATGGAGTCTTGTGTGTGATTTCTCTTTGGGATTTGCCGGTTGTGGGGTACCGGGCGGGACGGAAACCCCAACAAGCCGGCCCCGTCATGTTACATAAATAAACTGTAGGAAGGAGCCTGTTGGAAAGAAACTAGATGGGCAGGTTAAAAGAAAATTCTTTAGTCCCTTTAAATTAGGGAATTACACGAGTAAAAACAACAAATAAACATTAAAGAAGAAAACAAAAGACATGCTCTCTGCTAAGTAGATGAGTGACTGCCTGCAGCTAACTGAAGATTGGTGAGGTGATACTGGCTGCATTGTCCTCACATTTTCATTAATGGAGTCTCACACACATTTTATTACCAGTTCCACATCTGTGTCTGATGTGAACATATTTTTTGAGGATGAAGGTGAGAGTGAAGAGTGTAGTCTTCTTGAATATTTGACCCTGACTTATTTCCTTGTTGGCTCAAACTTGAATTCCAGTGCTCTCACCAAGGTTACTATTGAGACTGCTCTGAGTCTAGTACTTGACAATTTCCAGAGCCCTTGATCCTTTCAGGTTCAGATACCAGTAACCATACAAAATCACTTTCTCCTTTTGCAATGCTCTGCATTTTGATCTAATCAGAGGATAACCTATTTATAAAAGTAACCCATAATAAGGACATGGAGATAGTTCTGTTATTTTATTTCTTGCCACACAAGAATCTCTGTGTGAGATCTGTACTCTTAGTTGTCAAACCACAAAAAGCTTGGTGTGGCAACCAACACCTCTGGTTTGTGGAGATAGTGTTATCAATGTGGAACCCTGGCCAACTAGTGAAGTCAGTAGGTTTGATCTGGGACCAGTGAAGTATTTTTCTTGAAAAATGGTGAAGGCTGACTGAGATAAAACATTTCATATCAACATGTATCAAATTATACTCATACATGCATACACATGAACTAAAACAAACACCAACATACTCACAGAGAGACATTGACAGACACAATTCTGTATTCCAGGAAACAGACATACACATGAACACACACAAAGAGAGAAAAAGAGAGAGAGAGAAGTAAAATGGAAGGGAGTAAGAGAGAAGAGTGTAAGAGAGAAATATAATGAAAAAAATCGTAGCACATCACAATGGAAAACAGAAATTTGAATAAAAAATTTTGACACTTCAAGGATTACTACACACTATACTTGTAGAGAGAATCTTGAGTGTGATTTGGGGAGTCAGTCAAGATACAAAGGAGTGCAACCTTTTATGCATCTCTGGACAGTCTTTTACCTCGCCAAGGTCTCTGGGTGAGCTCCCCAACCCTGCTGGTTATGAGTGCCTGGCGGTGATGATTGTTTCTGATCTCACAGTAACTTTGCATTACTGTGAATCTGGTGCAGTAATATATGACTGTGTCCTCAGTCCTCAGATTGCTCATTTCCAGGTACAGGGTGTTCTTGGCATTGTCTCTGCAGATGGAGAACCAGCCTTTCACAGCATTGGCATATTTGATATAGTTACCACCACCACTACTGTTAAGTGTGAACCATTCCAGGCCTGATGGACCCGGCCCATTTATTAATTACTGAAGATAAACCCAGGGGCTGCACAGAAGAGTTTTTGGAACTTTCCAGGCCTCACAACCTCCTGACTCCACCAGCTGCACCTCACATTTGACACCTGGAAATAAAGAGAATGCTGGTCAGAAGACTGTCAGTGAAGAAAATTTTTCTTTCTCTTGTCCACACAAAACACAGCATCTCCTTTTCATTTATTACCACTTAAAATAACAGCAAGGAAAAGCCAAATAAGCCACAAGTCCATGGTAAGTGATCTTTGTTCAGTGCTGATCACTGAATAGGAGGACGTGGGAATCCAGGACTGGGCTCCTTTGCCAGAACCCCAGGATCGTGGCAAGTCTTGTAATCATGGGCACAGAGAAGTCTTATTTGCATGTCTTCCTCCTGCAGCAAACTTGGGAGTTGCACACTTTTGGGAAGGCAATTCTCCGAGCAGATACAAGGCATCAAAGACAATGATGACAATTGCAGAAACTGACATAATAAAGAACTTCCACATGCACCTTTTCCTTGCTAAGGATTCACCACACTTCACTTAGTTCTCTTTCACACATGTGATTAGGAGATGGTGTGTTTCCACACTGTTGTATCTCCTTAGTAGATCAGTGTAATTTAAAGGAGCCACAAAGTGTTGTGTTTCTATGTAGACGCTCTGTCTTCTCCTCTGTCTGGACTAGACATGGCTTCTCCATAATGTGGATCTTGAACAAGGTCATGCCAGCCTTGAGAAGCAGAGCTTCTTCCTTCAGACAGAAGCACTTGGAATTTTCTGAGTTTTACATATTTATGTGACATTGTTCTCCTCAGGCTATAGAAGTCTGCAAGTGAGAGAGCCCTTGTCACTTTTACTCCACTTTTGGTCATGGTGTTGACCACATCAATAAATAAGAGACTGGGACAATTTAAATTTTTTTCTGATAAATGGATAGATATGTGGATGGTGATAGTCTGTACAACTGCAACCAGAGTCATCTACATAGTTACAGTTTTAGATGCATTCATATCCATACAACCAAATACACACACACACACACACACACACACACACACACACACACACACACACATACATGCTCACATGTGCACACACACTAAGAATCACGCACCCAGTCACTATTACAGACAGTAACAAATCCTATTACCCGACAAGTAGTCACGCTTACTGATACAATCACACATTCAAACACTCACTCACAAGCACATACCCCAACATATCCACATGTAGAAACACATATTCAGAGGCAGGGGGCCTGAATTTCTTTCTTCCTATCTTTTTATATGACCACCCTTGTTGGTTTAGACTTATTAAACAGACAAAGCTGATTTTGAACCATGAAAAATTCTCTTGCTACTGTCTTCCTAGTGAAAGGATTAAATATATGCACTATAATTACTGACCATCTTATGGAGATGTTGAAAAATCTTGTAACATATTTTCATAGAAGATATTCTGATCATTATCTCCCTCCCTCATCTTTTCCCAGTTCCTTCCTCTTTACCAAGTTGCCCAACTCTAAAACAGGTAGAGTTTTGTGGTGATTTAAGGCATTCAATTTTTATTGATTTTTATTGAGCTCTACATTTTTCTCTGGGCATTTTTTTTATAGAGATAATAAATAGTTTAAAGGCATAATTGACTGAAACAATGTTCCAATACTGAGGGGACTTAAGAGGTGAGTAAACATCCATGTGTCAGGATACCCCATTCTGTAGGACCTCCACAGTGGGTTGAAAACCTGTGCCCATTCCCCAACTCTCTTGACTTTTCTAACCAACCAGTAGAAGAGTTCTGCAGGAGAGTTTCCTGCATGTAGGCTTTGCGAACACAAAAACTCATCCATCTGACCCTCCAAGCTACTAGCCCCACCCTGACACCAAACTTGCCTATCCTCCAGCAACCTCAGTGGAACTCTGAAACACATTTTGCTCCAATACTGAGAGGACTTAAGAGATGAGTAAAGAGCCATGTGGCGGGACACCCCACTTTCTAGGACCTCAACAGTGGGGCAAAACCAGTGCCTCTTCCCCAACTTTCTAGGGCTTCTAGCCAGCCAATAGAGGCGTTTCCTGCATGTAGGTTCCCCCAACGCCCTACGACATCCTCTATACCCTCCAAGTTATTAGACCCAACTCACTTCCAAACTTATCTATCCTCCTGCAACCTGGGTGGAACTCTGAAATACAGCTTACTCCAATACTGAGAGGACTAAGAGGTGAGTGAATGGCTACATGGCAGGATACCCCACTCTCTAGGACGTCCACAGTGGGCTAAAATCAGGGCCTCTACCCCAACTCTCTTGGCTTTTCTAGCCAGCAAAGTGGAGTGTATCCTTCAGATAGTCACCTCTAACACCAACCCCATCCAATGGACCCTCCAAGCTACTAGGCCCATCCCATCCCCAAATTTGCCTATCCTTCTGCAACTTCAGTTGAACTCTGAAACACAGCTTGCTCCAAAACTTAGAGGATTTAAGAAGTGAGTGAACAGCCACATGGCAGGACATCCCACTCTCTAATCCCACCACTGTGGGGGTAAAACCCTGGTCCCTTTTCCCAGCTCCCTTAGAATTTCTAGCCAGCCAGTAGAAGATTTTCCTGCAGGTAGACTCCCCCATTACCCAAGTCCATCCACCGAACCTGTAAACTACTATCCCATCCTGAACCTCTAAACTTGTCTATCCTCGGGCAACCTCAGAGGAACTCTGAAACACAGCTTGCAACAATACAGAGAGCACTAAGAACTTGCTAAAATACTGAGGGGACCAAGAGCTTGCTATGCTTCTGAGGGGAACAAGAGCTTGCTGCAGCACTGAGGAGACCAACAGAGAGGACTAAGAGAAGGAACCAGGAGAAAAGACCTAGAGAGCAATCTTAGAGAAACCTCAGAGGCTTACTGACACAGCCAAAGCAAAAATTGGACCAAGGTGCAAAGACACTGCCAGCCTCAACTGAAGGAAAAAATGGGTAGGCATCAATGCAAGAATTCATCCAACAACCTAAAAAGCAACATGGTAACACCAGAACGTGTTGATCACACAACAGAAAGATTTGATCATCACAATTGAGAAAAAGCAGAAGAAAACGACTTTAAATGTAACATTATGAAAATGATGGAAGCCTTTAATAAAAAATAAAAAAATAATTCTTAAAGAAATGGAGGAGAAGACAAAAAATTGAAAGAAATTAATAAACCCCTCAAAGAAATCCAAGAAAACAAAACATAAAAAATCAAGCAGGTAGAGGAAACAGTACGAAACTTGAAGATTGAAATAGAGGCAATAAAGAAAACAAAAAACATGGAAATTATGGATGTGGAAAATCCAGATAAATGAACAGGTACTACAGAGGCAAGTATAACCAACAGAATACAAGAGATGGAAGAAAGAATCTCAGGTGTTGAAGATACTATACAGGGAATGGGATCATTGAGTAAAGAAAGCATTAAATTCAACAAATTCTTAACACAAAACATCTAGAAAATCTAGGATACAATGAAAATACCAAACTTAAAAATAATAGGGGTAGAACAAATATAATAAAATAATATAAATATATAAAGTTCATAAAATAATAGGCATAGAACTCCAGTTCAATGGCACAGAAAATCTGTTAAACAAAATCATAGATTGAAACTTTCCCACCCTAAAGAACAACATCCCTATGATGGTACAAGAAGCTCAAAGAACACAAAATACACTGGATCAAAAAGCAAAACAAACAAAAAAAGGAACTGTCACCTCACCATATAATAATCAAAGTGGAAAGCATACAGAATAGAGAAAGAATATTATGAACTATAAAGGAAAAAATACAAAGTAACAAATAAAAGTAGACATATGAAAATTACACATGACTTCTCAATGAGAACCATTAAAATCAGAAGGTTCTGGTCAGATGTGATGCAGACATTAAGAGACCATGGATGCAATCCCAGACTACTATATCCAGCAAAGTTTTCAATCACCATCGGTGGAGAAAACAAGATATTCCGTGAAAAAACATGATTAACCAATATATATTCACAAACCCAGCCTACAGAAAGTACTAGAAGGAAAAGCCAAACCCAAGGAAGCGAACTGGACCCATAAAAACATAGGCAACAGATAACCTCCCACCAGCAAAAACAACAAAGGGAAACACACTTCTATCAATGAAGGCTGACTGAGAAGCCAAGGACGATGGCACTGGGTTTTGATTCTACTGCATGGACTGGCTTTGTAGGAGCCTGGTTTGTTTGATGTTCATCTTCATAGACCTGGATGGAGGGGGAGGACCTTGGACTTTTCACAGGACAGGAAACCCTGACTGCTCTTAGGACTGGAGAGGCAGGGGAGGAGGGGGGAAGGGAAGAGAGGAGGGGAGGAAAAGGAAATTTTTAATAAATAAATAAATTTTAAAATATCAAAAAGAAAAATAACTGGAATTAACAACCACTGGTCATTAATATCTCTTAATATCGATAGAATCAATTCACATATAAAAGGACACAGGCTAAGAGAATGGATGCAAAAACAGGATTCAACCTTCTGATAGATACAAGAAACACACCTTGATCTCAAAGACAGACACTACCTCATGGTATAGGGTTGAGTAAAGGTTTTCCAATCAAATGAACCTAAGAAACAAGCAGGTGTAGCTATCCTAATATTTAACAAAATAGATTTCAAACTAAAATCAATCAGAAGAAATGGAGAAGGATACTATACTCAAAATAGGAATAGTCCATTAAGATGTAGTTACAATTCTGAATGTCTATGCCCTTACAGGAGCACCCACACATGTCAAAGAAATGTTTCTAAAACTTAAATCACATATCAAACCCCACACACTAATTGTAGGAGACTTCAACACTCTACTCTTGCCAAAGGACAGGTCAACCAGACAGAAACTTAACAAAGAAATAAAAGCACTAACAGCTGTCATGAATCAAATGGACTTAATAGACATCTGTAGAACAATCCACCCAAACACAAAATAATATACATTCTTCTTAGTACTCTATGGAACCTTCTTGAAAATTGATCATATACTCAATAACAAAGCAAACCTCCACAGATACAAAAAATTGGAGTAACCCTGTGTCTTATCAGACCACCATGGATTAAAGTTAGAATTTAACAACAATATTACTCTCAGAAAACCTACAAACTCATGGAAATTGAACAGTGAACTACTGAACCACCTCCCCTGAATCAAGGAAGAAATAAAGAAAGAAATTAAAGACTTCCTTGAATTCAACAAAAATGAAGATACAACATATCCAAACCTATGGGACACCATCAAAACAGTGCTAAGGGGAACATTCATAACACTAAGTGCCCACATAAAGAAAACAGAGAAAGCTCACATTGATTACTTAAAAACACACCTGAAAACTCTAAAAATAAAAAGAAGCAGATGAACCCAGGAAGTGTAGAAGACAGGAAGTAATCAAACTGAGGATAAAATTAACAAAATGGAAATAAAGAAAACAATACAAAGAATAAATGAAACAAAGAGCTGGTTCTTTTAGAACATCAACAAGATAGACAAACTCTTATCCAAACTAATCAAAAGGCAGAGAGAAAACATCTGAATTAACAAAATCAGAAACTGAAAATCTGGTATAACAAAAAACACTGAGGAAGTTTAGAGAATCATTGGGTCATACTACAAAAACCTGTACTCCACAAAATTGGACATGTAAAGAAATGGACAAATTTCTAGACAGATACCATATACTAAAGTTAAATCAAGACTAAATAAACAATTTAAATAGACCAATAAAGTGCTAGGAAATAGAAGGTGAACTTAAAAACAAATAAAAGCTCAGAGCCTGGTGGTTTTAGCACAGAATTATACCAGAATTTCCAAGAAGAGCTAATAAGTACAGTCCTTAAACACTTCCACACAATAGAAAGAACTTTGCAAACTCTTTTTATGAGGCTACAGGTACCCTGATACTAAAACCATACAAAGACTCAACCAAGAAATAGAATTACAGACCAATCTCACCCATGAACATAGATGCAAAAATACTCAATAAAATACTGCCAAACCAAATCCAAGAACACATCAAAAAATTCCACACCATGATTAAATTGACTTCATCCCATAGATGCAGGGCTGCCACAACATAGGAAAATCCATCAACGTATTCCACCATATAAATAAAATAAAAAAAATATATGATCATTTAAGTAGATGTTGGAAAAGCATTTGGCAAGATCCAATACCCTTCATAATAAATGTCTTGGAGAGATCAGTGATACAAGGAACTTATCTAAGTACAAGAAAAGCAATATACAAAATCACAACATCAAATTAAATGGAGAGAAACTAAAGAAATTCCACTAACATCAGGAAAAAAACAAGGCTGTCTACCCTCTCCATATCTCTTCAACATATTTCTTGAAGTTTTGGCTATACTTATAAGACAACAAAAGGAGATCAAGGGGATTGAAATTAGAAAGGAAGAAGTCAAACTTTTGTTATTTGCAGATAATGTGATAGTATATATCAGTGACCTCCAAAACCCTTCCAGAGAAATCATACATCAGATAAGTATATCCAGTGTTGTGGCAGGATACAAGACCAACTTAAAAAATACTCATATACAAGTGATAAAGAAGCTGAGAAGGAAATCATAGAAAAATTGCCTTCCACAATAGATACAAATAACATAAAATATCTTGGGGTAACACTAACCAAAGAAGTAAAAGATCTATTTCAAAAGAACTTTAAGTCTTTGAATAAAGAAATTGAAGAGGATAGTAAAAAAATGGAAAGACATCCCGTGTTCTTGGATAGGTAGGATCAACATAGTAAACATGGTAATCCTACCAAATGCAAGCTAAAGGTTTAATGCAATATCCATCAAAATCCCAACACAAGTTTTCACAGATCTTGAAAAAACAATAATCACTTTAATATGGAAAAGCAAAAAAAAACCCAGGATAGCAAAACAAAACAAAACAAAACAAAAAAAACCCATCCTGTACAATAAAGAATAAAGGAACTTGTTGAAGCATCATCATCCCTGACATCACATAGCTTTATCACAGAGCTCTGGATAGTGAAAACAGCTTGGTACAGGCATAAAAAACAGACAACTTGATCAATGGAACCAACAGAAAGACTTATATATTAATCCGCACACCAATGAACACCTGATTTTTGAGAAAAAGCTAAAATTGAACAAAGGAAAAAGCAAAGTATCTTCAACAAATGGTGCTGGCATAACTGGGTGTCAACATGTAGAAGATTGAAAATAGATCCTTATCTGTCCCAATGCACAAAACTCGTCCAAGTGGATTAAAGACCTCAATATAAATCTGACCACACTGAACCTGATGGGAGAGAAAGTGGGAAGTAGTCTTCAATGCATAAACACAGAAGACCACTTTCTAAATATAACCCAGGTAGCACAGACACTAAGAGGAACAATAAACAAATGGGACCTCCTGAAACTGAGAAGCTTCTGTAAAGCAAAGGACACTGTCAATAAGACAAACCAACAGCCTACTGAATGGGAAAAGATCTTCACCAACACTACATCAGACAAAGGACTAATTTATAAAATATATAAAGAACTCAAGAAATGAAACATTAAAATTCTAAATAACCAAATACAAATGGGCTACAGAACTAAACAGAGAATTCTCTACAGACAAGTCTCAAATGGCCAAATGATACTTATAAAAATTTTCAACTGCCTTAGTTATCAGGGAAATGCAAATGAAAACAACTTTGAGATACCATCTTACACCCATCAAAATGGCCAAGATCAAAAACATCAATGATAGCTTATGCTGGAGAGGATGTGGAGTAAGGGGATTACGCATCCATTGCTGCATTGCTGGTAGGAATGCAAACTCCTACAGCCACTTTGGAAATCAGTATGGTGATTTCCTGGAAAATTGGCAGTCAACCTATTTCAGGATCCAGCAATATTACTCTTGGACAAATAGCCAAATGATACTCAATCATATCACAAAGGCATTTGTTCAACTATACTCAAAGCAGAATTATTTGTAATAGCCAAAACCTGGATACAAAATAGATGCCGCTCAAATGAAAAATAGATAAAGAAAATGTGGCACATTTATACATTAGAGTACTACTTAGTGTTCAAAAACAATGACATCTTGAATTTTGCATGTAAATGGATGGAGTTATAAAACACTATCCTGAGTAAGGTAACCCAGACTCAAAAATATGAATATTGTATATACTCACTCTTAAGTGGATACAAATGATATTTAGACTACAGTTCATAATCCTAGAAAAGGTAAATAATATGGTGAAGCAAAAACAAACAAAAAACATATATGTCCACCTGGGAGTTGGAAACAGACTCCCAACGTCCAGTTGAAGAGAGGGAGGTATGAGAATATGAGCAAAGATCTCAAGACCATAATGAGTACACCCATTGAAACAGTCTATCTGAACTAATGGGAGTTCACTAACTCCAGAGGGACTGGGGAGGAACAAGCATAAGACCAATCAAGTCCCTCTGAATGTGGTTGATAGTTGCATGGCTGGGACAGACTGAGGGACCACTGGCAGTGCTCCAGGTTTTATCTCTACTGCATGCACTGGCTTTTGGGTAACCCACTATGTTTGGATGATACCTTGCTAAACCTAGATATTAATAATAATGGCCTAGGACCATAATGCACTGTGCCTTACCCTTTCTGAGGATTGGATGGGGTGCGGTGGGAGGGCATGAAGAGAAAAGGGGAGGAGGGGAAGGAGTGGGAACTTGCATTGGTATGTATAATTTAAAAAAATAGTTTGCTTTCTTTTTCAAAAAAATTAAATAAAAAGGAAAAAATGCATAATTGACCATACATTTTATCTTATAAAATCATTCTATAATGTAGAGATTTGTCTTATAGTGTAAAATGCTTTTATTGATGTGTGCAATATATAGCAACAAAATTCAGTACTGATGAGATGCCTCAGTGTTAAGTTTCCTGCCTCCAGGTATGACTGTCTCAGTTAAGTTCTTAGTACTTAACTATCAAGCTGGGTGTGATGGTTTATTCTGCATTCCCAGCACTGGGGAGGTGGTGGCAGGAAACTCCCTGTGACTTGCCATCCCACCATTCCATCTGAAACTCTTGGCTCCAGGTTCAGTGTGAGACCCTCTCTCAACAAATAAGGTAGATGTCAACTGAGGAATACACTCATAATTTTCTTTTCACCTCCAAAACCATGTGCAAACATCACTGTGACAATTACTGCTTCCATTCATTCAAACATTTCCCCTTTCCTGTATTGGACTTTGAAGCTATTTAGAAGCAAGTCATGAAAGCTGCAAACCTACACTGAGCTGATTGTTATGGGATGGAAGAAGAGAACTCTTGTGACTCACTGTATACGTGTTCCCTCTCCACCACTTTCATCTGCCCTTCTGTCTCTAGAGATTGTCATTTTTTCTTCTGTCACAAGATTGCCACTTTTAAGCCTATCAATGTGAGAGATTTTTCTGTATACAGTTCTGATATTTTCTTTTCAAATTGGTCTTGGTTCTTTAAGACCTTGCACATGGAAAGCAAACACTATAATCCAGAGCTATCGATCTAGCCCTCCTATCTTTTAAAACATGATACTTTACTACAGAAAATAACATTTTTATTACAGCATTTGATTATTCACTTCTAAAACAAACATCAGTCTCACCAAATTCTTCTTGATGTCAGCACTTACAACTGTATGGTGGACAGGAAAACATGTAGGATCAATATTCTGTGTATCAATCTCGAGAATGTAGGGTGTGAAGAACAAATACAATCAAAGAAATGAGAATGAGAGAGAGAGAGAGTGAGAGCAGCTTGTGCCTTCTATCGAGAAACTGGACCACATGAAATGATGACATCGTTATCTACTGTAAAGACCCATAGCACTTGCTGGAAATTCATTATTCATCTTGGACACCACACACCTGAATTAAATATAAAAATAAGAGTAGACTGTGCCCATAAGCAACGTGGTATCTTCCACACACTGAAATGAATAAGGCAGGTACTGCTGAGCTGAATTCTCAACCACTAGTGTTCTGAATGTAACTTTGACCCTTAGGCATAAAGTGGAGATGGGCTGTGTTTAGAGCCCCTATAATGGGAAATGAGGCCCTGACCCTGAAGAAATCCCCCAAGTCACAGTTTCCTAGGACACTTGACAACTGAGCTGAACTCTGTAGTCAGAGGATGCTGTGGTAAACTGTGTAATGTAAACAATTAATACAGTATGAGAAAATATGCCTCTATAAAGCAAACATGCTAACTTTAAGACATTTACACAGAAAAAATAGACAAATAGCAGCAGAGAGAAAGATACACAAACACACATACTTGGATAAACAGATAGATGTATGCTAAAATCTTAAGTTATTTGAAAACATTCCTCTTCAGCCTATGTCACTCATTCTACTTAAAAATAATCTAGCTCATTAACAATATATCATGAAAATGTTAATGTATCTTAATACCCTTTCTCATCTGCATCTTACAGCAGATGACCCTCTCTTCCCTGATCTCTGTTTTGTCCTGTGGAATTAAACCTCAGATGAGTGATAGAAAGAGTTGATTCTGAGAAGAAAAATGAGTCTGTTCTTTTTATGAGAAAGAAAGCATCATAACCCTTTACAGGGAATATGGAGGATTCAAATGCAGTATTTATCAAAATGAAGAATACACACTTGGAATGGTACTTTTTGAATCAAAGTTTCATATATGCTACACCAGACCTCTCTCATTAAGCTAACTTCCAGCAAGGAATGAGAGAATTTTAAATAAATGCTTTATTTTTAATTACGTGTGTATGTTTCTGTGTGGTTGATGTAGTGAACGTGGAGAAAAACAAGAGGTCCCTCTGGACTCACATGTGGTTATGAGCTGCCCTGAGTCTAGGATTTACATTATTTAGGTTTTTAGCTTCTCCCTGATCTTATGGTGGCCACCACAGAATCACTCCTATATTGCGTGATGACTTTCATTTTGTTGATTTCAGAGCATATCCTAAATTTAGAATACAACTTTGATGGAGCTGTGAAAATAGCTCTGTGTTTCAGGTTCTTGTCATAGCAGAACCATTGACTGGGATCTAAACTATGAATTCAGGTCTCCAAGACTGCAAAAAGAGCTGTGTGGCAGCCAAAGAGTTATCTTATCTGTGGGATGTGGGGATGAGATAATCACTGGGGCTCACTGGTTCACCAGTCTAGACATTTGAGAGATCCAGGCCAGGTGATAGAAGTTGTCTTTATAAACGTTTTGTAGATGGAGGGCCCTTGATAGCCTGTGATTTTTATTTGGGGACTCTTCAATAAAGAAGGACCAGGAAGAGAAATACAAGATAGTGGTTGGACAGTGCATGGGAATTTGGAATTCTTTATAGGTAAAGGTTCTTAAGAGAAGCAGGTAACTCTGGGAACCTTTGATACCAGTAAAAACAACAACAAATCACAAACTGAAACTCAGTTTTCATAGAACTCAGATGCTATGGAAAGGGCTGGTGACAGTGGAGGCAGTAATGGAGCTCATACCAGTAGGGAAGTACACACTGGTGAGTGAGAATTTTGTACATCAAGAGCATGCAAATATGCCTACAGAGGAAGAATACTTTGAAAATTAGGGTGCATACTGATTTTTACAAGATGCAAATGTTTAATATTAGAACCTTTGACAAATGATAACCAAGTGTAATCTTTTAAGTTTTCTTGGTTTAGAAGAAGGAAATATTGTATATTTCATTTTCAAGTCTACCCTTGGAAAGTGTATTTTACAGAGAGGCTTTAGTTTCTCCATCACTTGTTCATAAATAAAGAGAATAATTTGCAAAATATTCAAAATTCCAAAGCTTTACATTGAAATTGAAGTCAACAAATGTCACAATTACAGACTCCTTTTGAATTATTATTTCACACACACAAACACACTAAGAGAGAGAGAGACAGAGACAGAGAGAACACCACAGAATATATTAAATTAGATGCCATTCTTTCTGTTAATCAGAAGCAATTGGATAACTTAGAGAGTATGTTAAAAAATTGATCTCATGTTTGCACACATAGGTTGAATATAATAAGAGAAAGGAGAAGGGCTTCAGGATATGCTTAACTAGAAGAGCAAACAACAGGTTCTGATATTAAAATTCAAGGTCATGAAGACTTAATCTCTGAGGTGAACCTTACTTTTGGTTCTTAGGAATCCCTGTTCACCCTTAGTGCCCTCTGCTGGTCCCAGATGTTTTTACAAGAAGGTATTTTTTGTGTAGGCTCAAATTGGGGTTTCCTCACTGTGTGTCGGGCACAGTAATATATGGCTGTGTCTTCAGTGTGCAGACTGTTCAATTTTAAGAAGACTTCACTCCTGGAGGTGTCCCTGCTGATGGTGATTCGAGATTGGAGAGGTGAATTGTACTTTGTGACTCCTTGATTCCATATTACTCCCATCCACTCCAGATTCTTTCCTGGAGGCTGGCGAACCCAGTGTACAGCATGGCTGGTTAATGAGAATCCAGAGACAGTGCAAGTGAGAGACAGGGTCTGTGAGGGCTGCACCAGGTCAGGTCCTGTCTCCTTCAGCTGTACCTGGGAAAAGACACCTGAAGACAAGCAGCATCGCAGTCAGTCATACATTAAATAGATGACATGTCTCGGTCCCTCTCCTGAAACCCTGAAACACTTACAACTTGGAAATGTCACCAGGCAGAGGAGCAGCACAAGGACAGCCATGCTTTGCTGGAAGCTCTAGTGAGAAGGAGATGGAGCCTCTCAGAGAGCCCTGGGCTTTTATAGTGACCCTGAGGGCTGCTTTGCATTGGCACAAACTCCTGAGAGAACAAAAGAAAGCACATGACTTGGTTTCCACTTCCCTCAGGTGAATTAGATTTGTCTTGTGTTTCTTAGAGGATTTGAGTATGGGAACTCAAGAACATTTTCCTTGTTTGTATTTCTAAACCCTGACAAATGGGAATTAGTATGAATCACATTGTGTAGACACGGCAAGCAAAACATAGGAGTGTTTACACTAAGTGAGTCCACATTTATGCAGTGCTGGCAGAACAGTGTACCATAACCTAAATGCATTTGTATATCTCTATAAATTGCAGCACTGAATTTAGTATGGAATTGGGCCTCTTAGTTATCAGTAACCCTACTTTAAGGAACAACTTAAAATTTATTCACTTAGTGTCTGTGAAATCATTCTTATTCTCATCACTTGTCTAGAAGATAACTTGTAATGAAGAAGCTCACCAACATTATTACATGTGATTCCAAGTGTTTATCTAAGAGGATACCAAAGGGACTTATTTGGTTCCTACCTCATGTGGCTCAACCTATTCACTTTCTCATTTGGAACATAATATCGAGGAACTGGTTTTAGTACCTTTTGATATATGTCAATATACCTGTCTCTATGTACTTTTATCTCTTTTTCTATCCAGTAATACAGAAAACCCCAAGTTCCTATATATAATTATTGCATTAATAAGGGATGGGAAATTTGGCTGTCAATAAAATGTCAGAAAGTACAGTAGTGTACAGCTAGTCTTGAGAGTTGTGTTAATGAAAGTAAAAAATAGGGAAGGGAAGCTGAATCATTACAAAAAGTTGAGAAGTAGACAATAATGAATATGGGAATACTTTGCCTTGAGTTGTACAGGCCAATAAATAAGGTTCTTTATGGCATTCAATTTAGTTCCCACCTTCAGGTTCCTGCTCTGATTTCATGTACTGATATACCTACATGTTTAGGTACAATGCTCATGACATGTACAGAATAAAAACTAGGATAATTTCAATTACTTCTGATGAAAGGATGGATATAGAGTTAGTGACAGTTTGCCCAATTGCGACCACAGAGACACATGTCACTCATCTAAATATACACCTACACACACACACCTACACACACACACACACACACACACACACACACACACACCATATTCTTTCCTTATCTTTTCTTAGAATCTTCTTCTCTCTCGTGCTACAATTTCCATTACCATCAGATTTTTAAGGACAGTTAAGAGATTGGCTTAATGACATTAACTTTCATGTAGGGAATTGCTAGCTTAAAATTCCATATTGATAATGAATTTTCTCTTTTAAAAATCATTTGCTCTTAGGGTTCTCTTTGTTACCTAGTATCTCTGAAATTGTGGATTTCAGGAATTCTCCTTTGCTTTACATATTTCACTTATGAGTTAATGAATACCATATTTGTCTGAGTCTGGGTTACTTAATTCAGTATGATTTGTTTTAGTTCCTTATATTTACCTGCAAATTTCATGTTGTCACTTATTTTCACTTAGTAATCCTCCATAGCATAAATATTTCACATTTTCTTTAATCATTCCTTGGTGAAGGGACATGTAGGTAGTTTCCAGGTTATAGCTTTTTGAATAATGCCGATATGAACATTGCTGAAGAAACTCTCCTATCTTTAAAACATCATCTTTTCCTAGAGCAAATAATGTTTTAATTACAACATTGGATTATGTTATCTTAAAACAATTACCAGCCTTTTCAAGTTCCTCTGCTTGATACACAGAACTTATGACTGATTGTAGCAAAGAAGAGAAAGAAACTGGAAAAGATTAACATCCTGAGAAAAATCTCAAGATGACAACAAATGAACGAACTAAATGGACAAACAATAGAGATGAGGAAGAAGAGGAGGACAAAACTGCATCCCTAGCTTGTGACTTTATCCAGAGTCTGAACTGCATGATATGATGACATCGTCAAGTTTAATGTGAATATGACCAACTGCACATACAGGAATTTCATTATTGAATTTCAACACTGCACACCTGAGTGGAAACGTAGGAGCAAGAGTGGACTGTTGTGCTGAGCAGCAGAGTGTCTGCTACACGTTGAAGTGATGATAGGAAGCCTGCTGAGCTATGTTCTCAGACTCTGGTATGACTGGGATCTTAGACACAATGGGAAGCTGAGTTGTCTACAGAAGCTTGTTCAGGAGAAGGGAGATTCATTCTCTGAAAACAAGGCCCTACTCTCACCCTCACTGTCCATCTTACCCTTGAGCTTGTCTTTGTGATCACAGAATGATGAGGTTACTTCTCTAATGTAAACAATTTATATTAAGAGAAAATTACATCTGTCAACAAACAGAATAGCACCCACACATAAACAAACAGACATACAACAAGGACATATCTACATAAATACACACATACAAGGACAGACAAATATATATGTGTATTAACACCCTATGTTATTTAAAATGTTCTTTTGGTATTTGTCAATTTTTCTACTTAAAATCTAAATATTATGCTAGTTTATAATGAACTGTGATTATTTTGATCCATTATATGGCACTGTCTTTCCTCTCATTCTTGTTGAACACTCTGGCCTCTTCAGGTCTCAAATTTATTTATTTTTCCTTCCCTCCTTACATCTGTCTTTTCCTGCCTACCTTGGCTTTCTTTGTCTAGTCACCAGACTCAGAGAAGTGATAGAAATGAGTTGTCCTTGATGAAAATAATGAAACTGATCTCAGGGATGAGAGGTATGCTAATATTTAACAGTGATTAGTGATGTTTCAAACACAGTATTTATTAATGAAAACAAGGAATACGCTTTTGAAATATTAACATTGAATCAAGGCCTCATACCCAATAACTCTTAAATTAGAATACACACCAGGAGTTGATTAGAAAAAAATTGAAGAAATGCTTTATTTTTATTTATGTGTATATGCTTCTGTGTGGTTAGCTTAGTGCCCATGGTGACAAATGGAGGACATGGGGATCTCTGTACTTCCAGGTGATTATGAGGTGATAAATGTGTATGTCAGAAGTTGAACATAAATACGTAGGTATTTCTCCAACAGCTGAATGAGCAATAATAATATTTCTTCTCATGTTTACTGCAGCTCTGTTCTCAAGAGTTTACACAGCATATCAAGATGGATGAACCTGGAGAGTATTTGATTAAGGACAACCAGACACAAAAAGGACAGAAGGGCCTCTTATCAAGTGCAGCCTAAGAAATGGATCTCAGCTAAAGTAAAATTATGGCAGGGTATCCCTTGTTTGGATAATGTACAGTATGAAGATTAACTAGTTCGTTGGGAGAGATTATCTCATATAATGAGTTTTTATGGCTGTTGATCACAGTTAAAACAACATATCCTGTTCTACACATATAGAGAGAGTAGATTTTATGAGTTAACCATTAAAACAAAGATGGGTCATTCACCATGTGGAGGAATAATTGCTTAAGACTTTGGGTAAAAGCTAATTTTTATCACCATACGAGTATGTAAAATGGAATCTGTCCAAAATGATATTCAACTCTATCTTTCCATGGGATCTTCTTGGTGTAGAAGGAAACCATGAGTATTTTTGTTTCCAAGGTGTGAGAAAATGAAATTAATTTATATAAACTGTGGTTTCTCTATCCCCAATGAAAAAATAAAGAGAATGAATTACAAATATTTCAGTTATATAGCTTTCTTGGTGAACTTAACATCCAACAAGTGTTATAACTTATGATTTCTATTTAAATATCTGTATATATTAGTAGATGTATAATTATATGTGTATTTATAAAATGTATAAGACTCTTCATCATTCAGTGTGATAACAAGAAGCAACAGATTAACTTACATGAAAAGTGTGAAAAACAGTTTGATCTAACGTGTACACACATAGACAGCTGAATAGCATATGACAGTGGAGAGAGGCCTCCAGAGGATATACTTGGCTGAAAGTGGAAAACACAGTTTCTGACATTAAAAATCATGTTCATTCATCATAGTTCAGTACTTTCCAACTCCTAAAGTGACCCTTATTGGTGGTCATTAGGAGTCCCTACTGGTCATCAGTGCTGCTTGCTGGTCTGAGTGTCTCTGCAGGGATATTTTGTGCAGACTGAAACTGGAGTACCATCACTGTGTCTCTGGAAAAACACATGACTGTGTTCACAGCTTATAGTTTATTCAATTTGAAAAAAAACTTGGCTCATGGAGGTATCCCTGATGATGCTGATTTGGGATTTGAGAGATGAATTATAATAAGTTCCTTCAAAACTTAATATTGATCCTATCACTCCAGATACTTTTCACTCCAAACACTTTCCTGGAGACTGTTGGACCCAGTATACATTATAACTGCTTAATGAAAACCCAGAGACAGTAGAGGTAAGAGACTGAATCTGTGAGGGCTGTACCTGGCCAGGTCCTAACTCTTTCAGCTGTACCTACGTCATGTCACCTAGGGACAAGGAACATCACCATCAGTCATACATTCCATACATGACATACTTGGGTCCCTGTACCGAAACCCTGAAACACATACAGCTTAAAAATACTCAGTACAGGGAGCAGCACCAGTAGAGCTGTGTTCTTCTAGATGCTCCAATAAAAGAAGATGGGACTTTTCAGCTAGGCCTGGGATCTTTATCAGCCTGAACCTGAGATCTGCTTTGCATTGGAGGAGATTTCTGAGAGAACAGAAGGAAGCATAGGGCAAGGTTTAGATTTTCCCCTTCAGGATAAATAGATTTGCCTGGTTTTACTAAGTAGAACCAGATATGGAAACTCAGGGACACTTTTTTTCTGTTTCTGTCTGGATTTCCAATTCCTGATTGAAAATATTGTGAATTTCTGTGTGCCATCCTTGGATGCAAAACATTAAGTGAGGCCATATTCATGCATTGCAGACAGAAGAGTGTACTGCAATGTCCCATTTCTATTAATCTGTGTAATGTCACAAGGCTGCGGCTTATTGGAAAGCTTCCATAATATTTCTCCTTTGGCAATTACATGGCGTCTTTCTGACTTTGGATTCGTTTTTTCTACATTCAGTTTAGTTTTTCTGCATAGCTCTATTCTGCCATGTCATAGGTCAAAAGAGCTTCTTTATTAACCAATGGTAATAAAATAAATTCACAGCATACAAAGGGAATCCAACATCAGGTCACAGATCTGTAGCCATCAATATAAATTCTTGGACTAGTCAGTTAGTTGAAATACATATTTTATAGCCTTTGTGACATGAGAATATGTTAATGATTCCTCTATTTACAAATAGGACAATATGAAAAGTGGGCCTGAGGCAACTGAGATGACTGTTAGGAAGATAATCAGGTAAACCTTTGTAACAAACACATTCTGGAACCCTTTTCACCCACAACTTAGCAGAGAGGGACCAGAGTCAAGAAAAGCAATAGGGTCTGTGGCGCAAATGTGGGACTTATGGCAAACTCTGCCTCATTTTTTATCTCCTGTGGAAACATGGGTATTTAGTAATATCCGACTCCTCTCTTCATTTACATTAGAGTAGCAATCTTCTATCCAGTGCTCTCAACTCCCACAGTCTCCTCACATTAAGAATGCCAATCTACTTTATTGTCATACTGGAACTACAAAATCTGTGGTCTGTGGATCTCAGAACATATCCCTTAACATAGATTTTAGGAAGCATTAACCAATTTGTCTGTTTTACAGTTGACATCTAATTGATGGTCAGACAGAATTACGGAAGGAACAGCATAAAAATCTATGTGCTCTAGTCACAAACAGTCAGGACACATGTTATAAGAACACCTACTTCAGTGTTTTTGACCTTGAGATTGTGCAAGCCATGATTCTGCAGTCATAACACCTAGTTATGATTTTTGTTATAACTCCCTAGAACAATCCATAGACAGTCAAGAACACACTAATTCAAGAGACTTTCCATGTACTTTTAATTTTTCTGTTGTAGTTAAGAAAAGAAGAGGATATTTCTACTTTTTGTTTTTTAATTTACTGACACTGATATGGATATGTGAGCAGTCCTTTAAGATATAGTGTTAGAATCTTAATATCATGTCATGGATATTTTTAATCATAGTTTAAATGCTTAGAATTAGAACCTCTAGATATTGACTTTGTTATATTTTAGATCTAACCAAATTGTTTAAAGCTTTCTCCCTGCTCATACCTAGTCCCCAGCAGTCATAAATTCAGACACTCAGCCTGACCCTGGGTAACATGAGACTGAATAAGCTGCTTTCTGCTTCATCTGGAATTATTCAATTCATTGTTATAAGTCCTAATATCAAGATTCTAAGAATCTAGACACTTCTGTATCTATCCAGACCTTCAACTCTCACTTCTGGTGTCACTGCAGGTGTCTATGATACAAACTGATGACAGAGGGGACAAGGACTGGAGCTGACATCTGGGGACACATGCACACTGGAGGCTGAGAATTTTGTGATCTGAGGGTTCAGGACACACCTGCAGAGGAACCAGTCCTTTGGATTTTTGATTTGAAATGTAAATATTACCAAGAGAGAAATACATGAAAATGTGAATTGTCAGAAACGATAATGAAGTGAAGACTTCTAAGTCCTGGTGGTTTAAAATAAGTAAACAGTGAATATTAAATTTCCAAAACGTCTTGTGAAAGAAACTTTAATTCAGACTATCAGACCACAAATAGTTTATCCATCATGTCTACAAAATAATTTCAAAGAACTACTTAATGAACTTCCACATAAACAAGTACCCTACTTACACTCTCCTTTTGAAATACATATTTACAGACATACATACACACACACACATACACACACACACACACACACAATGTACTGAATGGAATTAAGTGAAATGTATATGTAAATACATGCACATATAAAATTATAGGTCAAGCAATCTGACAAGAAGAAGCAAATTTATAGCTCAGATGATTAGATTTGTCGGTAAAAAATAAGAAGCTTAATAAGAGGCTTCAACAGTTGAGAGGAACCTCAACTGGACATTTTTGACTGAAAGAAGAAACCTCACATTTTAAAATTAAAGCAAGAATTCATGCAACATAGTCTATAAATTCCATATTTTTGAAGTGACCCACAATGGTCTTGGCATTCCTGTTGTTCCTTTGCATGCCCTCCTGTTTCCAAGTTACTCTGAAGAGGGGCTTTCTGCAGGCTCACATTGGATTTTCCTCACTGTGTGGCAGTCACAGTAATACATGTCTGTGTCCTCAGTTTGCAGAGTGTTGCATTTTAAGAAAACTTGATCTTTGAGGTGTTTTTGCTGATGGTGACTCAGGATTTGAGAACTGAATTATATTTGCACAGATACAGAGATGCACAGGAATATGTAAGACATGACTTCGACTGTGGCCCTCATTTTTAAGTTGATGGAGTACTAGGATGCTCTCAATTCTGAGACCATGATGAAAAGGAAATTTCAGCTCCTAAACTCTCTGAGCTAGTGGGTTGCCAGCCCAGCCTCTGGATTCTGAGTCTTTATTGCTAAATAGAATAGTAGAGATTTAGTTACAAACTAGATTTTGTCGAAGTTGCAAGTTTGAATCTGATTGACTCAGACATGGGCTGGCTAGTAACCATGGAGTCAAAATTACTTTCTGAAAATGCAGCAACTACAGACACAGTCACTGCAAAAGTGTTAAAAAACAAGTTTTTATTTTTACATACATGGAAAAAAGATTAAAATATTAAAGTCAACACGACAACAATTAACAGTTTTAAATATATTTTAGGTGACAAATCAAGAATCTTGAAAATCGAGCAGGGGCCCTGACTTCTAGTAGAGGGCCATCGGAGAGGTGAGTTTGCTTCCGGCCCGTGGCAGGGTCCGGTGAAGAGGAGCTCGGGCGTTCTCCGACCCCATAGACGCCCAGGTCACCCTGCAGTGCTGGCTCCCTCCTCCCGCCTGCCATCCCAGCTCCCATCCAGGTACAAATTCCTATATTTCTCCCTTCCACCTGGGGCCATAAAATTTCCCCAGCTCACCTGCCTTGCAAGCTGGGCCTGCATTGTAAGCGCGTCCCGGAAAGAGGGAGTGCCTGTGCTTCAATAGCCTGCCTAAGAAAAGGTGGGCATTCTGTCAGTGAAGCCCCTGCCCAAGAAGGGAACCTGACCCGGTACCAGAAGTTCCAATAGAGAGCATTTGAAGTAAGAGATGGGCAGATGCCAAGGCAAGACCTCATCCAACAATCTGAAAAACAACATGAAAACACCAGATCCCAAGGACCCTACAATAGAAGGACTTGAACAACTTAACCCAGAAGAAGTGGAAAAAAGTGCCATTATGAAAGCAACAGTCCCTTAAACAGGATATGAATAACTCCCTTAAAGAATTGGATGAGAAATATAACAAAAAGTTTGAAGAAATGAGTATAGAAATAGATGAGAAATATAACAAAAAGTTTGAAGAAATAAGTAAATCCGTGAATGATACCCTGAGAAACCAAGAAAAAACAATCAAACAGGTAAAGGAAACAGTTCAAGAATTGAAAACTGAAATTGAGGCAATGAAGAAAACACAAACCGAGAACAGGCTGGATAAGGAAAACATAGGTAAACGAACGGAGACTACAGAATCAAGCATAAGCAATAGAATACAAGAGATAGAAGAACGAATCTCAGAATCTGAAGATACCATAGAGAAAATAAATGCTCTGGTCAAAGAAAACGGCAAATCCAACAAATTCTCTTCACAAAACATTCAGGAAATCTGGGACACAATAAAAAAAACAAATCTAAGAATAATAGGGATTGAAGAAGGAGAAGAACTGCAGATCAAAGGCCCAGAAAATATACTCAACAAAATTATAGAAGAAAACTTTCCCAACCTAAGGAACGATATTCTTATGAAGGTACAAGAAGCAAACAGAACACCGAATAGACTGAATCAGAAAAAAACATCACCTCGCCATATAATAATCAAAACACAAAACATAGAGATTAAAGAAAAAATTTTAAGAGCTGCAAAGGAAAAAGGTCAAGTAACTTATAAAGGTAAACCTATCAGGCTTACACCGGACTTCTCTATGGAAACCATGAAAGCCAGAAGACCCTGGATAGAGGTACTACAGAAACTAAGAGACCATGGATGCAAACCCAGACTACTATACCCAGCCAAGCTATCGTTCACTATCAACAGAGAAAACAAAATATTCCAGGATATAAATAAATTTAAACAATTCATAGCCACAAATCCAGCCCTACAGAAAGTAATAGAAGGAAAATCGCAACCCAAGGAATCCAACATTGCCATCACTGCCTACAATAACCCAGACATTTAGCGACCATTCACAACCACAACTCAAAGAAGAGAAACACACAAGCTCTACTACACACACACACACACAAAAATAATAACCGGAAATAAAAACCACTGGTCATTAATATCACTTAATATTAATGGTCTCAATTCACCTATAAAAAGGCACAGACTAAGAGATTGGATACGAAAACAGGATCTAACATTCTGCTGTTTACAAGAAACACACCTCAACCACAAAGATAGACATCTACTCAGAGTAAAGGGTTTGGAAAAGGTTTTCCAAGCAAACGGACCTAAGAAACAAGCAGGCGTGGCCATTCTAATATCTAACAAAACTGACTTCAAACTAAAATCAATCAGAAGAGATGGAGATGGACATTTTATACTCATAACAGGAAAAATTAATCAGGAGGCAGTCTCAATCCTGAATATCTATGCCCCTAATATAAAAGCACCCACTTATGTAAAAGAAAAACTTTTAGAACTCAAGGCAGTCATCAAACCACACACACTAATAGTAGGAGACTTCAACACACCTCTCTCACCAATGGACAGGTCAATCAAACAGAAACTCAACAGAGAAATAAGAGAATTACTAGAGGTAATGAATCAAATGGACTTAACAGATATCTATAGAACATTCCACCCAAAAAGGAAAGAATATACCTTCTTCTCTGCAGCTCATGGAACCTTCACAAAAATTGACCACATACTCGGTAACAAAACAAACTTCCATAGATACAAAAAAATATTAGTAACCACCTGTGTCTTGTCAGATCACCACGGAATAAAGTTAGAATTCAATAACAATTCGATCACCAGAAAGCCTACAAATGTGTGGAAGTTGAACAGTCAACTACTGAATCATCCCTGGGTCAAGGAAGAAATAAAGAAAGAAGTTAAAGTCTTCCTTGAATTTAATGAAAATAAAGACACAACATACTCAAATCTATGGGACACAATGAAAGCAGTGCTACGAGGAAAGTTCATAGCACAAAGTGTCCAATTAATGAAAACGGAGAAAGCACATATTGGAGACTTAACAGCACACCTCAAAGCTATGGAAAAAGAAGCAGACTCTCCCAGGAGGAGTAGAAGATTGGAAATAATCAAAATGAGGGCTGAAATCAACAAAATAGAAACACAGAAAACAATCCAAAAAATCAACGAAACAAAAAGTTGGTTCTTGGAGAAAATCAACAAGATTGACAATCCCCTAACCAAACTAATCAAACGGCAGAGAGAGAACACCCAAATTAATAAGATCAGAAATGAAAAGGGGGACATAACAACAAACATAGAGGAAATTCAGAGAATCATTAGATCTTACTACGAAAGTTTATATGCCACAAAGTTGGAAAATGTATGAGAAATGGATTGGTGTTTAGATAAATACCATATACCAAAGTTAAATCAAGAACAGGTGAACAATCTAAATAGACCTGTTAGTCTCGAAGAATGAGAAGTGGTTATCAAAAACCTCCCAACCAAAAAAAAGCCCAGGGCCAGTTGGTTTCAATGCAGAATTCTACCAGAACTTTCAAGAAGACCTGATACCTGTACTCCTTAAGGTATTTCACAGTATAGAAACAGAAGAGTCATTGCCAAACTCCTTTTATAAAGCTACAGTTACCCTGATACCAAAACCACATAAAGACACAACCAAGAAAGAGAATTACAGGCCAATCTCACTCATGAACATCGACGCAAAAATTCTCAACAAAATCCTGGCAAACCGATTCCAAGAACACATTAGAAAAATTATCTATTATGATCAAGTAGGCTTCATTCCAGAGATGCAGTGCTGGTTCAACATATGCAAATCCATCAATGTAATCCATCATATAAATAAACTGAAAGAAAAAAAAAACATATGATCATCTCATTAGATGCTGAAAAATCATTTGACAAAATCCATCATCCCTTTATGATAAAGGTGTTGGAGAGATTGGGGATACAAGGATCATACCTAAATATAATAAAAGCTATTTACAGCAAGCCGACAGCTAACATCAAACTGAACGGAGAGAAACTCAAAGCCATTCCATTGAAATCAGGAACAAGACAAGGCTGTCCACTCTCCCCATACCTTTTCAATATAGTGCTTGAAGTTCTAGCAATAGCAATAAGACAACATAAGGGGATCAAGGGGATTTGAATTTGAAAGGATGAAGTTAAACTCTCGTTATTTACAGACGATATGATAGTATACATGAGTGACCCCAAAAACTCTACCAAAGAACTCCTACAGCAGATAAACACCTTTAGTAATGTGGAAGGATACAAGATCAACTTAAAAAATCAGTTGCCCTCCTATACACAAAGGATAAAGAAGCAGGGAAGGAAATCAGAGAAACTTCACCTGTCACGATAGCCACAAAAACCATAAAATATCTTGGCATAACTCTGACCAAGGAAGTGAAAGACCTATTTGAGAAGAACTTTAAGTCTTTGAAGAAAGAATTTGAGGAGGATACCAGAAAATGGAAAGATCTCCCTTGCTCTTAGATTGGGAGGATCAACATAGTAAAAATGGCAATTCTACCAAAAGTAATCTATAGATTCAATGCAATCCCCATCAGAACCCCATCAAACTTCTTCACAGACCTTGAGAGAATAATAATTAATTTTATATGGAAAAACAAAAAACCCAGGAGAGCCAAAACAATCTTATATAATAACGGAATGTCTGGATGTATAACCATCCCTGACTTCAAAGCTATTACAGAGCTACAGTATTGAAAACAGCTTGGTACTGGCATAAGAACAGAGAAGTTGACCTATGGAATCGAATAGAAGACCCAGATATTAACCCACAAACCTATGAACACTTGATTTTCGACAAGGGGGCTAAAGGAATGCAATGGAAGAAGGAAAGCATCTTTAACAAATGGTGCTGGCATAACTGGATGTCAACCTGTAGAAGAATGAAAGTAGATCCATATCTATCATCATGCACAAAAGTCAAGTCCAAACGGATTAAAGACCTCAACATTAATCTGACCACTTTGAACCAGATAGTAGAGAAAGTGGGAAGTAGTCTACAAGACATATGGACAGGAGACCACTTCCTAGTAGAACCCCAGTAGCACAGACAATAAGAGAATCAATGAATAAATGGGACCTCCTGAAACTGAGAAGCTTCTGTAAACAAAGGACACCGTCAGTAAGACAAAAAGTCTACCTTCTGACTGGGAGAACCCCTCATCAGATAAAGGCCTGATCTCCAAAATATACAAAGAACTCAAGAAACTAAACAATAAAACTCTAATTAACCCAATTTAAAAAATGGGTTGCTGATCTGAACAGAAAATTCTCAACAGAAGAACTCCGAATGGCCAAAAGACACTTAAGGTCATGCTCAACATCCTTAGCGATCAGGGAAATGCAAATCAAAACAACTATGAGATACCATTTTACACCGGTCAGATTAGCTAAAGTCAAAAACACCAATGATAGCCTATGATGGAGAGGAGGTGGAGAGAGGGGAACTCTCATCCATTGTTGGTGGGAATGCAAACTTGTGCAGCCACTGTGGAAATCAGTGTGGCGGTTTCTCAGGAAACTGGGAGTCAACCTCCCTCAGGACCCAGCAATTCCACTCTTGGGAATATACCCAAGAGATGCCCTAACATACTACAAAAGCATTTGTTCAACTATGTTCATAGCAGCACTATTTGTAATAGCCAGAACCTGGAAACAACCTAGGTGCCCCTCAATAGAAGAATGGTTAAAGAAGGTGTGGAACATATATACACTAGAGTTTTACTCAGCGGTAAAAAACAATGACATCTTGAATTTTACGTGCAAATGAATGAACATAGAAAACGCTTTACTGAGTGAGGTAACCCAGACCCAAAAAGAGGAATATGGTATGTATTCACTCATAAGTGGATTCTAGCCATAATTAAAGGTCTTTGAGCCTATTATTCGAGATCCTAGAGAAGCTAAATAAGAAGGTGAACCTGAAGAAAATCATGTACTTATCCTCCTGGAGATTGGAAATAGACAAGAGTCTTAGGTAACCTCGGGTGCATGGGGGCGTGGGTGGGAGGGTTGTTGGAAGGGGAGAGGGTTAGAGAGAAGGGAGTAGGGGAGGAATGGGGAAAACTCGTGGGACTAAGATGGGGGGAGGGAGGAAGGATGGATATGGGATCAAGGAAGAATATATCTCAACTAAGGGAGTCATTTTATGGTTTACAAGAGAATTGATTATTAATGGGGTCCCAGGTCCAAGGAGAGATCCCCAGATTGTTCTCTAGACAGAGGAGAGGTTGCCTGAACCGGCCTTGGCCTATATCCATACTGATGAACATTTTGCTTATCACCTTAGATCCTTCATCCGACGATGGATGGCGATACAGATGGAGACCCACATTGGAGCAACAGACTGAGCCCCCCATGGTCCAAATGAGGGGCAGAAGGAGGAAGAACATGAAAAAACTCAGGACCACGAGGGGTGCGATCCCCCACTGATACAAGGGGACTGATCTAATGAGAATTCACCAAGGCCAGTTGGACTGGGACTGAACGAGCACGTGATCCAACCAGATTTTCTGAATGTGGCCGGATTCTCTGAATGTGGCTGGCCCGGAGTCATTCTGAAAAGCCACTGACAATGACACTGGGACTTGTTTCCTCTGCATATACTGTATTTTTGGGATCCAGTCTGTTTGAATACTCACCTTCCTGGACCTGGAGGGAGTGGGGAGGAACTTGAACTTCCCACAGTGCTGGAAGCCCTGACTGCTCTTAGGGATGGAGAGGGAGAGAGGGAGGAGGAGGGGGAGGGGAAGAGTGGGAGGGTGTTGGGAGGAGGGTCGGAAATAGAAACTTTCATAATTTAATGAACTTTGAAAAAAAAAGAATCTTTAAAATTATTTTAACTTATAACATGCAGAAGTTTCCTTCTTGAGACAAGTGAGGGAGTAGCAGTTACAAAATTTATAACCACAAAATTTTATTTCTTACATGTTTAATATAAACAGAATGTATTTTAGAAATGAAAATCCAAATATTAAATTTCAAATTTTCTGGATAATTTTGTCTTATGTGAAAGAACAGGATTGTCTCTAATCTCTCTGAGAATCAGAAAAACATAAGAACTGGTACCTAACCTTGAACAAATTGCAGCCCAATATTTACAGCATGGTCTTCTCTGATAAAGCCTGCAAATAGGATCCAGTGTCCATATCCTACAATTCATTCTGAGTACAAGTATTTCTGTGCATTATGACAAATCCTAAGGCTTCATGTCAGAGTGCCCCAGGTTGTGGACAGTAGGTAGGGATTTAGGATTTTCCATTGGTTAAGTGGCAACAAAGATATTTAGAGATGTTATCTCTGTTGCCCAGGTTTTTGGAGCAGTTGGAAGTTGTCTTGTAGTTGGACAATAGCACCATGAAGATTTTTATATTCCACGTATATGTTAAATTTAATTATGCTTTGTGCTTATTTTCAATACCATGGAATACAAAAAGATATTGGATAAGAGATATTCCTATGCCTGAAGACAGAGGATGAATGTGAGAGCCTGGAGAAAACTAATCCACTAGAATGGAGAACACAGTGACTAGGAGAGTCTGCTTCAATTAGAAAAAAAATCAGTCAATGTCAGTTCAAGTGAAACAGGCCAGTGGTCAGTGGGCAATACAGTGAACTCATCAAGTGAGCATAAGTGATGTAAATAAAAATGCCCCATGTTCACTAAAATAATCAGATAAGCAATCATGAAAGGGGCTTCAAGGGAACAATGAATATTTTTCATTTTCTTGTCTTACAGTATAATATTTTCATAGATGTTTAATCACTTGAAAACTTTGCAGGATGATAATATTTGAATGCACAAATTATTGCATGGCCACATTAATTCCATGAATTAATTTACAGAAATATAACCAATTTAACTTCTGTGCCCACTTTTATTTATGGACAATTGCCATACTTAAAACAATTAAGTAAAAATTATAGGGATGTGATAACTTCAATCACAATTAATTGTGGGCATCTCTGTGAGATTTGACACCTCAGACTTCACTTATAGTGAGTCCAGCAGTGAGAGACAGTAGAACAGTGGGCTATGGAAATACTCATTGAAATGTAATAACCTATTTTAATTGAAAATGTTATTTTCTTCAGATCCTCACACAGAAATGAGAATGTTGGGCATGTGTTCTTGTATGTAAAATTTTTGTGGTTCGCCCAAACTCATTTACAGTAACGTAACAGAACCATGTTCCCTTTTACAAGACACAGGGCCCATTTCTCTCCATCCTCATAGCACTGTGATTTCATTCTTTCCTTAGGAAATGAGACTTGAATTATTGGTTACAGGCAACCTCTCCTTTTTGCTTCAACTTTCATTTTTGAAATTTTCTATATGTATCAAAGCTTCATATAAACTATGGATTACTCACAATGGGTTAACTCTCAACAATGGATGAAAAAATGAAATATTTTGTTTTTAATTATGTGTGTATATTTCTGTGTAAGTAGTGTAGTGTGCATGGGAACAAATAGAAATCATGAGTTCTCCAGACTTACAGGTAGGTGTGACTTAACCATTGTGGGAGCCAGAAATTGAAGCTATTTCTCTGCAAGAACAGTATCCTCTTTTAAACTCTGAGCTGCTTCCACAGTGCACAGATGAGCAGTGGAAACCTTCCCTTTTATGTTTGCTGCAGCCCAGTTCTCAACAGTTGAAATATCAAACCAATCTGCACGAGCATGGAGGGCCTTGTATCAGTAACAGTCAGGCATCAAGAGGACAAGATGACCACTTACCCTGTGCAACCTAAGAAGCTCATCTTAGGAAAAGTAAAATTAGGGAAGTCTGATCTTGGTTTGGGAAGTTAGAAGATTAATTCAGTTAGTTGGAAAGGATTATCCCAAAAAAATAAGTTATATTGAAGTTGACTAAAATTAATAAGAACACATCCTGTTCTCATATACGGAGAAAGTAAGTTTTAAAGTTAGACAGACTCTGAAACAATAACTATTCGTTTAGCCTGAGGAACCACTGCTTATAAGTCTGATTGGAAGGCTAATTTAAACCAAGATACAAATGCATGAAATGGGATCTGTCAAAGACAATAATCAATTCTATCCTTTTACGGGACATTCTTGCTGTAGAAGGAAACTATGGATATTTCAGTTTCCGGGGAGTTGTGTGAAAATGACTTTAAATAAGGGAAGCTGTGGTTTCTCTATCACAGGTGCAAAAACAAAGAGGAGAATATACAGCTCTTTTAAAGTTCTCTATCTTGTAACTGAACCTAACATCCAACAAATGTCATAATGCAGACTCCTTTAAAATATATTAAGAAAATGTGTGACTATGTATGTATATATGTGTGTGTATGTAAAACATACAAAGTTATATGTCATTCTATGTATTAAAAAGAAATAGATTGTTATCTTACAGGGCTTGTGGGAAAAGCTATTTATTATAGTATTTGAACAAATGGGAAGTTTATTAGACTATGACAATGAAGAGACACCTCTAGAAAATTTTTTTCTTATGTGTGTTTGGAAGAGGAAACCACAGATTCTAATATTGAAACATATTCTCATGCAGCATTGTCTAGAACTTCTTATCTTATTAAACAACCACATACTGGTTTTGGGAGACCCTGTTGGTCCCCAACGCCCCCTGCTGGTCGTGAGTGTCTCCATTTGGAGGTTTTTGTCCAACCTCATACTGGAGATCTCTCACTGTGTCTCTGGCACAGAAATACATGGCTGTGTCCTCAGTTTGCAGACTGTTCAGTTTTAAGAAAACTTGGCTCTTGGAGGTGTCCCTGGTGATGGTTATTCGGGACTGAAGAGCTGATTTATAATATGCATTTCCATCCCATGCTGTTACTCCCATCCACTCCAGACCCTTTCGTGGAGGCTGGCGGATCCAGTTTACACCATAGTTGGTTAATGAGAATCCAGAGGCAGTGCAGGTGCGGGACAGGGTCTGTGATGGCTGCACCAGGCCAGGTCCTGACTCCTTCAGCTGTATTTGGGACAGGGCACTTAGGGACAAGCAACATCACCATCAGTCATATAACTCATAGTTGCAAAACCTGGTTTCCATAAACCCTGAAGCACTTACAGCTTGGAAATGTCACCAGGCAGAGGAGCAGCACCAGGACAGCCATGCTGTGTTGGAGGCTCTAGTCAGAAGGAGATGGGACCTCTCGCTGTGTCCTTGGATTTCATCCAGATCTTGAGGACTGCTTTGCATTGGGGGAGGTTCCAGAGAGCATAAAAGGAAGCACAGGCTATCTTTCCAATTTCCCCTCCAGGAAACTGAGATTTGCTTTGTGCAACTTAGAGGTATTTGATATTGAACCACAGGAACATTTCCATGATGCTGTCTGGATATAATTCCAGAGAAACAGGAAATATCAAGAGTCATACTGTGCAGTCCTTAGAAGCAAAACATGGAAGTATTTACATTAATTATGTTCATATTCATTCAGTGCAAGAAGAGAAGAATACCAGGTTCTCAATATATTTATGTATTTCTGTAACTTCTAGGAGAGAATTTAATGGCATTAGTACTTTACATGATCAGAAATCCTGTTTAAGGAACTACTTAAAATTCTTTTTCTAGGTGTCTGTGGAGTTGTCTCACTCTTATAACTTCTCAAGTCATAACTTGTGAGGAAGAAGCTCAAACACATTTCATACATGTAATTTCACATGTTTATCTGTAAGGAAGTCTGTGGGACTTACTTGGGTCCCATCTTATTAGACTCAGATTTCACCTTTTCACTTAGGAGCATCCTATCTGGACACTGGTTTTCGTTCCTTTTGATTTTCGACAGTCTATTCATATACTTTTATATCTTCTCCGTCATGCTCCTCAGTTTGTATCCAATCACAGGTTCCTAAATATGATTGTTGCTTTGGTAAGTTATGGGAATCTCAGCTACTCATAACACTTCATATAAAGCAAAACTATGCACCCAGGTTTGAGGGTTATGTTCAATAAAGTAATAATAAGACAGAGAACATTAAGTGATGACAAGAAGTGGACTGGAAGGCAGATATGGACATGGGGAACACTGTGACGTGAACGATAGTCAAGGCATAGATAACACAGTTTCTAGTGTCTTTTCCTGTGTCCTCTTAATGCAAATCACCAAGGAAGAGAAGTTCAGAGCTGGACACAACCTGTTCATGCAAGACTCAGGAAATATCTCTCTAACTTGGCATTAGAGATGTTACAATTTGTGTCCATTATTTCCTTATGCATAGTCTTGAGTTGCTGTGGCAGTAAAACTCCAGCCTCTCCAAGTTCTACTTGATAACCAGCACTTATGACTGCAGGGAACACAGCAGAAAGAAAGTATAGGATCAATATTTTGATCATCAATGTCCAGGATGTAGAGTAGGAAGAAAAAATAAAACCAATGAAATAAAATGAGGCCAGGGGAAAGAAACTTCCTTCCCAGGTTGTGGCTCCCATCCACAATCTAGAGTACATTGAATATGATATTATCATGTACTGTAAGGATTCATAGAACATGCAGGAATCTCCCTCTTTATATTCAACACCACATACTTGAATGAAATGGTAAAAAGTAAAAATGTACCGTGCACATGAAAACACATTGTCTACAACACACTGAACTGAGAAAGGCAGGGGCTACTGAGTTGTGCTCTCACTCATTGATTGTCACTTTGGATCTTAGGCAGAAAGTGGATCTGGGTTCTGTTTAGAGCCTTTGTAATGGGAAGGGAGGCCCTGACTGTGAAGTCAATCCCTCAAGTCTCCCAGGGTATCTGACACCTTACTTGGTCCTGTGGTCAGAGGATGGTGTGGTAACCACTGTAATGTAAAATATTAACATAATATGAGAAAATATGCCTCTCTTAACCAAACACATATTCTCCCAGACATAGACACAGACAGACAGATATATAGCAACAGAGACAAACCTACACAAAGATATATAAACTAGAGCAAACAGATATATGTATGTCAACATGTTATTGAATGTCACTCATTCTACTTAAAATATCATGCTCATTCACAATATAGCTTAATAATATTGATACATTCCAGTACCATTTCATTCCTGCATCCACTTTTGATGACCTTGTGTTTCCTGAGCTATGTGTTTCTCTGTGGACTAAAATCTCAGAGAAGTGATTGTAAGGAGTTGTTCTTGAGAAGAAAAATGAGACAGTACTTTCATGAGAAAAAGTTTCTTAATCTTTAACAGCAAGTAAACAGCATTTATTAATCAAAATGAGGAATTAATACTTGAAATATTTCTTTCTGAATTAAAACAGCATTTATACTACACAAGAACTCTTTCATCAAATTAATTCCCAACACTAGATGAGTATTTTTTTAAAATAAATACATTTTTTTTTCAAGACAGTGGTTTTCTAGCTTTCCTGGAACTGGTTCTGCAGACCAGGCTGACCTTAACTCAAATGATCAGCCTGCCTCTGCCTCCTGAGTGCAGGAATTAAAGATGTGAGCCACCACTACCAGGCAAATACATTATTTTGAGCTATGCATATGTAATTCTGTGTGGATGATGTAGTGAACATGGAAACAAACAGAGTTCACAGCGTCCTCTGAAACACATGTGGTTATGAACTGTCCTGAGTCTAAGATTTACAAACTCCAATTTCTTTCAGATCTGATGCTGGTCATCACAGAATCAGTTTTACCCTTTATGATAGTTTTCATTTTGTTCATGTCTGAGTACACCCTAAATTTAAAAAGCAGCTTAAATGGGGCAATAGAAAGAGCTCTACAGTAATGCTCTTGCTGAAGCAGATCCTTCAACTGGGATCTTACATATGTGCCCAAATCTTCACGGCAACAAAAAGAGCTGTGTATCAGCCAACACGTTTTCCCATTCTTGGGATGTGGAGACAGCGCAATCACTGGAACTCACTAATACTAGACTAACCATTTGTAATATCCAGGCCATGGTACAGGAAGTCCTTCTGTCTATGTGTTTCTTTTGATTGTAATAAATAAGATGCTTTTGGCCAATGGATTAATAGAATATAGCCAGGCTGAAAGAGATATATATGTAGCGACAGTAGGCAAAGTCAGTGAGACTACACCTAGCTGCCAGAGGAGAAAGATGTGAGCCACCAGCCAGAATCTTGCCTGTAGGGTATGAGCATAGTGGTAAAATATAAAGTAAAGAGAAATAGGCTAACCAAAGATATAAGAGCTAACTATCAACATGCTTACGTGATTGAAAAAGCAGCGATTTAAATAATATAGTTTCTGTGTGATTATTTTGGGAGTCAGGGAGACTGGGAAATGAGCAAACGGCCTCTGGCAACAAGGCTATGTGATACACCTTGGCTTTAAAATAAGGTGCATATTGGTAGATGAATGAATCACATATCAAAATGTACACAAATACACACATACGTATGGGCGGGGTTAGAGGGAGAGACAGAGAGGAAGAAAAAAATTGTATAACAAGTACGTGCATATATAAATGTAATTTTATAAAATAATAGTGAATAAAATAAATAAAAACATTTATCAAACTGAAAACCAGAAATTTAAATAAACATTTGGACACTTCAAGGATTGCTACACACCAAACCTGTAGAGAGAATTCCTGAGCGTGATTTGGAGAAGCAGCACAGACACAGAGGTGTCTGGTCCTTTTTGCCTCTCTAAACAGGCTCTACTGTGACCCAGAGCTCTTTGTGCTCTTAGCGCCCCCTGCTGGTTCTTAGGTACCTGCAGGGAGGTTTGTATCTGAGCTCACAGAAGTATTCACTAACTGTGTACTTTGCACAGTAATACATGGCTGTGTCCACAGACCTCAGACTGCCTACTTCCAGGTACAGAGTGTTCTTGTCCCTGTCTCTGGAGATGGTGAATCAGATCTTCATGGCAACAGCATAGTGGTTGGAAGTACTACCACCCTTACTGCATGAAAAGCAACTCCAGCCAAATCCCTCATGCTGGGCAGACCCAGTTCAAGTAATAGTTACTGAAGGTGCATCCACAGAGTCTCAGTAACTTTTCAGATTTTACTAAGAATCCTCAAGACTCCACCAACTCACCCCTCACTAGACACCTGATAGCACAGACAAATCTTATCTTAAAACTGACAAAAATCTTTTTTTATTCTCATACACGCACGTGACACACCGTCTTATCTCTATAAATTACATTTTAAAATATTGACAAGAAAAAAGTGAACTAAGCCTAAAGTCCTTGGTGAGTAGCCTGTTTTTAGTGCTAATCACTGAATGGGAAGACCTGAGAATTCAGGGCTGGGCCCCTTTGCCAAAGCTGCAGGATCAGATTAGTGCTGGTGTTCATGGGCACAGAGAAGACTTATTTGTATGTCTTCCTGCTATAGGAAGCACTGGAGTTGGATCTCAGAGGCAGACATTTATCAGAGCAGATAATAGTAATCAAAGACAATGAGGACATTTATAGAGATTGACACAGTATTGTAGTTCTCTTTTGTGCAAATTAACAGAACCTGCTTTCATTCCATGATAAATGGCTCCATTGTATAAATGTATAATTAAACAGTTCCATGCATATCTCTGTTTCTATACCCAAGCTCATTCTTTCCCATTGTCTGGACTGGACATTTCTACTCCGTGTTGTTTTTCTTAGATAGGGTCAGAACTGCAATGAGTTTTTTGTAAATTTCCATGTCTGTTGTGGGAATACTTGGGAATTTTCTGAACTGTACTCATTTCTGAGACAATGTTGTGTGCAGGCAACAGGAGATTTAGAAATGAGACAAGTCTTGTCAGTGTCTCATTACCACTTTTAGTTATATATTTCTATTTTCAACAAATTCACTTTCTGCAGCCTTATGTTCTCTCTTTGATTCATTTAAACTCTCTACCATTAGGTTCTTCATGTTTACACCAGGCAACTCATGACTGCTTTTATGTTACTTTAGCCTGATTTTTATTTTATCCAGTTAATATAATTAGCATATCTTGGGATTTTGTTTAAGTTTTAGGATGACCTTGCTTTTTTTAGTTGTTAACATTTTCTTAAGTTTTCTTGTTTCCTTCCTACTCATTCACTTTCACCCAGCACACCTCACTTTTGTTTTCATATCATCATCATAACTCTTCCTTTGTTATTCTTTGTTTCTCACATAAGATGTTTTTCCATCTTACGGTTTCCATTCTAGTTTCAAAATCTACAAAACAGAAGCAAGAATACCAAACACACAAACTAGGTTCTAAAAATGATGAAAACAGGCAATCAGTGTTCCTCCCCCACCGATATTTAATCTACTGTTTGACACATGAATTTCTAGTGTCAGTCATGTTCCTCCTAGGCTGAATGAATACAGAGAAAGAAGAGGCAGAAAGAATATAAGAGGTGGAGCATGTGGAGCAATGCTGTAAAATACTGTGTACTGGATATGCCATGGTTATAACATTCATGAACTCATAATGAATCCTATTTTATGTGTAAGCCCTACATAAGAGCAAGTCAGCCAAAACCCTAGTGGAGATTATTTTCAGACAATACTTCTTACTGAGGAGCTGTTGGATGTAGACCATTCATCTAGGGGAAGAATGCTTCTCATCTGAGACTGTAGTCATTGGTAGCTTTCTATGTTACAGTGCTTATCTCCCCCCCACACACACATATGGCCAACATTAAGTGACCTTATATATGTCATGAAGTGGTGAGAAACTTACATAGGGGAGGACATGGAAGGGAGTTGAAAGGGAATTGGCATAGAGATGTGATCATATTTACCTGTATACGAGCAGAGTACACAATTCTTTTAAAGGAAGAAAAACAGTACCTACTAAATATTTGAGTGGATTAAAGAAGCTTTTGCTAAATGTGATTTGCAGGGGATAGTCAAGCAACTCTCAATAAAAAGCATGTTGATGAAGCTGTAATACACATTATTTCAGGTGCTACACTGTAGTTACCATGATAATAAATTCAGCTTGGGACAAGTACAAAAAATGAGACAGGGAAAGAGAGAGAGAGAGAGAGAGAGAGAGAGAGAGAGAGAGAGAGAGAGAGAGAGAGAGAGTCTGGGAGAAGAAGTAGAGACCTAATGAGGTGGATGGTGTTTAGGGGGTTCCAAGAGTAAAATCAGTATTAGTTAGGTCACAAAATATTTTGTTTTTGTCTTCAAGGGCCATCAGGACAGGTTGAAAGCAGGACATTGAAATATTAGAAATGTAGAAAACCAATAGAATTTGTTCAGGGTAAATGCTAATGGCTACATTTGGAGTACACTGGGGTCAGGAGGAAATGAAAATTTACTTCTTGCTTTTTCTTGTCGTATCAGGCAACTGAAGGATATATGGTTGATGAAAATATAACTGTAGAGAATCTTAACTGAGAGGGCCTGACACTGAAATAGTGCAGTGCAGCCTTGGCAATGACTTTTTGAGATTCCTTAGTGGAGATGTGCACAGAGTAAAATGGGCAAGATCATTCTTTGTGTTGTTGTGCTGGCTTGGTGAGACAAGTGCAGGGCCCTTGGTAGTCTGTGCTTGTTATTTGGGGACTGCTCAATAAAGAGAGAACAGTAAGAGAAATGCATGATACTGGTTGAACAGTTGATGAGGATTTGGTGTTCCCTATTGGTATTGGTACTTAAAAGGAGGAGGTATGTTACTAGGCCTCCCTGGCCTATAACACAATTGTAGGATTTCTAGAGGGGGAGGATGACAATAAACATAAATTTTTATGTTTCATGAATTTGTTAAAACATATCTAATTAATATTTCTTGAATATCTGCTGAGTTTCAATATAGTGAGAAGCAAAGATTATTCATACCATAAATTCCCCACCATAGAAGACACAGGTGTTTGACCATGAAGGCTGAAGACAAACAAACTATGAGCATAGAAAATTATAAAATTTATAAAATTCATTATAAAATTTCAATCAGCATCTTACTAAAGAGGAACGAGCCAGAAGAAATCATCTAGAAACTTAATTATTTCAGTATATGAAACTCTAAGGGACAAGTAAAATTCTATGATGTATTATTAATGGGAACTTCAAGGGAGAAAGAAATGTTTTACTCTCTTACAGAACAATGATTTCACCAGTGTTTACTCACACAACAACTATTGTGATGTCCAAGATGTACATTAGTTATCAGAGATTGTAGTATGCTGAAAATACCTCAATAGGTTTCTTGTTAAATTATGACTAATGTAACTTCTGTCCACACGTTTATTCACGGACATGCTCCATGCTAATAAAACATAGAATTAGGACCATGGGAATGTGAGAGGGAGAAGCACCATTCATTGAGGGTGTCTGTATGGAACATCACACCTTTGGCTTTCTGACGTAGAATCCATGTGGAGAGACAATGTCACTGTATTATCAGGAAACGAACACAGAATGAAAAATATCTATTTTAAATGAAAATGCCACCCTATTTCCACACTCCTCATTTAAAGATTACTCATCACATGGTCTTTGATTCTAATTCTCTGAAGCTCTTTAGTTATCAATGTCAAACAGATCCATGTACGTATAGAATGGTGTTGTGACATTTAATTTGTACTTTAAAAAATAAATCTTGGCTGAGGAACAGAAGAGTAATACAGCCACATGGGTCAGCCTTATAGAACAGGCAGCAATGAAAAACACCTGAAATCCCAATAGGCACAGTAGATTGCCATAGAAAAAGGACAATAATGGTGCACACTCTTAATAGCAGAACTGGAGAGAATTATAAAACAGGAGACAGTTCTCATTCTCAGACTCATTCTGAGTATCCTGGAGGCAGGTTCACCATTTCTGACTGAAATAGAGGAAAGAGCCAGTGGAAGGCTGTTTTATTTTTCTGACCTTCATGTTTAACCCCAATTTCTCTCTCTGAGTTTTATATATCATGCCTCATTTGGCGCCCAACTTTAGGGATACAAATTCACCAAAGAGCCATTTGCCTGAGACTTTTTAGGCACCAACTCAGGCCAGAGATGGGAGTGGAATTCCAGCTCTAGGAGTTAGAACACAAATCTGTGCTCCCAGCTGACATCCTCCCAACTTAACTTCTTCTCCTGCTGATTCTCCTGCTGCCTCTGTCCTTGCTGATACTCCATGGCATATCACACAACTTCCTGGGGTGTTCCACAGCTTCCTGAAGCTTTTCCTCTATCTCACATACATGAATCCTCTTTGGCCACCTCAGGTTGCCCTGACTCCTGTGACATGTTTGCAACTGCTCTATAGCTGCCCTGACCTGTGTCTGTTTAATAAAATTCTGTTCAGTTTGGTTTAGAGTTCTGCTTAGAAAATCTGCAGGTTTTTCTGGCCCAGTGTTGTTACACCTTAAAAGACTCAAGTTACTCAGGACTTTAAGAGAGATAGATCATAGGCTAAACACACTCTTTTGACTATTTGTAAACCTCTCCTAAGATAATATCTCAATCCAGAATTATTTTTTAAGACAGAGTTTCTCTCTGTAACACTCCTTTTTCTAGAACTAGCTCTTGAAGATCAGGCTGGCCTCAAACTCACAGAGATTTGCTTACACATTGATTCCAAATGCTGGGATTAAAGACATGTGCCCCACTGCCTGGTTCCCAATCCATGAATTTAGTCACCTTTTCATTTCATTTCTATTCTAGAATTCTAGAATTCTAGGAGAGGAATGTGACCTACCTGGGACATATAATTTTTATCCATAGCTCCTATCAGTTTGGCAATTCATATCATATATTTAGAAAAATGATTTGATAACAGACTCAAAATGAGAAACTTTTCGAAATCATGTAATTTCCTCAGACTGGTAATCATAAGTTAGCAGAAAAGATTCATGCCATTTAGAATGATAATCTTAATTTGACAGGCAAAAATTCAATCCATATATATGGGCAATGAAACCTTACAAAATGATACTGAGATATTGTACAAAAAGGTTCATATTGTTGACAATCAAGATCTACTAAAAATTCATGACAAGTAACAGATATAACATCAGTCCTGAAAGAGTATCTGCATGCCATCCAAATAATCTCTAACGATGAGAAGATGTCATTAATAAAAAAAATTAAAAACTTGGAATCATATGTATATGATCAGAACTAGAGGTTAATTGATTTGAGGAAATATTTAGACATAGTCACAGGTCAAGAAATTCGGACTTTACAGAAGACAAGAATAAAAAGATTTCAATCAATTGAAGAACTTGTTAGAAATGAACTTGTAAAACAAGAATAGGAGAAATAGACAAAAGACAAGAGTGAAGATGTAGCATCACCAGCATCACTCAGAGTAAGAGATAACTTAAAAGTGCTTTTCTGTTATTATTTCTAAAAAGCCAACAAATATTACATACCAAAAGGACATAAAAAATGTAAATGGGAGCCTATACATTATCAAAGATCAGAAAGATACTGGGCAAGCAGTAGTATCTTGTGTCATGTACTAATCATATTTGAAGGAGCTGGTAAAGACATGGGTTTCAAAATATAAGTTTACTTCACTTAATTGGCTTCAACTAGCCTCAGCTGTACTAGACCATGGTCTGCAGCTTAAGTGGACGAGTTATTGAAGAGAGAGAGCTAAGGCCCTTGGATATCAAGACAGTCAGATGTTTTTCAGGCCTCCCAAGATCAAATTCTTGTGAGGGCCCTTGTGGTGATCCAGATAGTCAAAATGCATACAATTAAAACATGTTGTCCCTCTGTCATTCATCATCCTTGACAGGTTGGAGCAAGATTTGAGAATCAAGAAAATGAATTGAATCATATACTAAGGTTGTAAAAGCCCCAAGGGAATTCTTTAATGATTTTGGCAATGATTAACTAAAATGGTACAATTAGGGGACTCATCAGAACTTAGTGAATCCACATTGAATCTCTGGCTTCAGAAAATGCTAATTCAGAATGCTAAAAGATACTTGGGTCCTTAAAGGTCAGATTAACACCAATGATCAAATGGATGCCACACATACACAAGGTTGAATCCTTTGACTACAACAGTGAGACTTGGTTAGAAGTGATTTCCAAAGGAATGAAGAGACATCAAAATAACAAATGCTTTAATTGTAGTAGAATAGGTCATCTGGAAAGGGGACTGTAGACTGGGATTTCCTAGAACTAATGTTTCTTCTGGGACTTACCCATATCGAAGGCCCCAGTTTTCTAGGTTATACAGAAGATGTGTCAACGATTAACACTGGGACAGTGAGTGTAGAACAAAAAGAGACAAAAAAGGCAACCCATTATCATTGGTAAACTCCTTGAAAGACATCTCCTAAGCCCCCAGGTTGAACATGGTCTAGTCATTCCTAGTCACTGTGGAGCCCACTCAATGGGAAATGATCATCACCAACTGCACATCAGACAAAGAAATGATGATCTGAACATCAGAGGATTGAACTTCAAAATATATGAATAACTCAAAAATTAGACCTCAAAATTCCAAATAACCCATTTAAAAATGGTATACAGTAGTAAACAGATTAATTCTTAAAAGAAGACTCTCAGAGTACTTAAATACACTTAAAGAAATGTTCAATGTATTTAGCCTTTAGGGAAATGCAAATCAAAACAGCCCTGAGGTATCATCTTACAACAGTTAGAGTTGCTAAGCTAAAAATAGCCAATGTTTGCTTATGCTGGAGAGGATGTGGAATAAGAGGAACACTCCTCCATTGCTTGTGTGAATGCAAACTTGTGCAATCACTCTGGAAATCACTATGGTGGATTCTCTGAAAATTGGGAAGCAACCTACGTCAGGACCAATCAATAACAGTCTTGGTCATATGCCCAAAAGATGCTCAATTATACTACAAGGCCATTTCTTCAATTACCTTCATAGCAGCAGTATTTGCTATAGCCATAACCTGGAAACAATCTAGATCCCCCTCAACTGAAGAATGGATAAAAAAATGTGTCACATTTACACACTAGAGTACTACTCAGTGATAAAAAACAATGACAACTTGAAATTTGCATGCAAATAAATAGAACGAGAAAAAAAATATTCTGAATGAGGTTACCCAGAACCAGAAAGGTTACCATGGTTTGTACTCACTCATAAGTGAATACAAGTTTTAAAGCAAAGGATATTGAGCCTATAATTTATAATCTTTAGAGAAGATAAGAAAAAATTGCCACTATTTTATTGAGTATTATTGCAACATTTTTCTTTTTTTAATCATCTAATTTAGTTTACTGGACAAGGTTTGCCTCTTCCCAGAAATTGATCATAGTACAGAAGTTAATTAGGAGCATGGAGTATATTACTGAAGAATAGGGAAACAGCAGGTGTGAAAATATGTGTGTGTGGTGGTGGGGGCATAGGAAGTGTAGGAAAAGTGACACTAAGAGAGGGCAATCATATTCCCATTGTAGTTCTTTAAAACTAAAATGAGGTGTAGACACCTATGTAATTTTACTATTAAAATGCTCTGTTATTAGCAAGCTTCAGGCTTTGCTTTTCATTTTGCCCCATGGTGACAGAGTTCAGTGTTGATTCCCTAGTCCCACCAGCATATGCAGGAATTATTGTAGTTCTCTGAGAGAGAAGCAAGAAAGAAAATGTGGCTGTGTGCCATAGAGAAGATAGTCAGACAAGTCACTCGTAGCTTCATATAATGAGAACATTGTCTGCATAGCCTTGGACTCCAAGTCATCAGAACTTTAAGACGTTCAGTGATGACTTAATACCTCACATCATATGTACCTGATAATGACCTCATGTGTAATTGTTTTGAAGGAGGCAATTTTAAAAGGAGCACATGGGAATGGTGATCAGTTTGATAAATGTTCTAAAATCTGCTTGGCTGGGAATCCACATGTACAAATTCTGATTCTCTAGATAGCGATGTTGTCTAGCTAACATCATGAAAAACCAAATGACCTCTGCTCTGCTTGGAGAACTAGAAACACCTCACATTAATTTTCTGTTCATGAAAATCAGAAAGTGTCTCTAATAATTATATGATGCAAGACTCCATGTAAGCCCCATTATAGAGGCCGATGATGTAATAAGATCATGGCCAAGCATCTGAAATTACAGGGAAACCGCTGATATGTAACTGATGTAGTGCCGACATATGTTTTGTAATCTAGTCCCAAGGAAGTCTCCAGACAAAAGAAGTACAGTTTTATATTGTGTGTTTCTGTGACTTAGCAGTACTTCTTGGCTTGCAGTTTATAAGCCTTTTCCCAGTAACTGATTGGGAAGTCAGTCAGTCATCTGTTTGATGGATAATAGTGGTGTGATTTTGAAAAAGAAATGAAATTCATAAATCATCAAAAGTTTTTGCTCATTGTTTTTAGTTTTATCTTGAATGACTATATCTCTGTAAGCTCATATTTTTGTTTAGTATCTGTTACTTCAACATCTAAAGAAGGAAAGCACTTGCCTCTCAGGTCACTCTATGACTTGGTAAACTACAAAGATAACTGGCTTCAAATCCACTAAAAAAATAAAAAAAAATCTAACCACAAGAATCATTTTATTATGATTGTATAGCTTTAAATCTTATAAATTTATAAAAAATATGTATGCCATTATATAAAATTAAAACTTTCATTTTTAACGAATGGTGATCTCTTCAAAAAGCCATTAACTTGGAATTTGAATTCAGAGGTTTTAAATGCTTTATACTTTTGTAAGTGATATTTTTATTTATTCATTCATTCATTTTTTATTAATTTATAAAAGTTTCCACTTCCACACCTTCTCCCAATACCCTCCCACTCCCCCTACTCCCTCTCCTCCTCCCTCTCCAGTCCTAAGAGCAGCCAGGGTTTCTTGCCCTGTGGGAAGTTCAAGTTCCTCTCCACTCCGTCCAGGTCTAGGAAGGTGAGCATCCAAACAGACTAGGATCCCAAAATGCCAGTACATGCAGAGGAAGCAAGTCCCAGAGCCATTATCAATGGCTTCTCAGACATTCTCCGTATCAGCCACATTCAGAGAATCCGGTTTGATCACATGCTCGTTCAGTCCCAATCCAGCTGGCCTTGGTGAACTCTCATTAGATCAGTCCCCTTGTATCAGTGGATGAGCACACCCCTCACAGCCCCGATTTCCTTGTTCATGTTCTCCCTCCTTCTGCTCCTCATTTGGACCTTGGGGGCTCAGTCCAGTGCTCCAATGTGGGTCTCTGTCTCAATCTCCATCCATTGTCAGATGACAGTTCCCTCTGATCCTGACTTCCTTGCTCACGTTTTCCCTTCTTCTGCTTCTCATTTGGACATAGGGAGTTAAGTCCAGTGTTCCAATATGGGTCTCTGTCTCTATCTCCATCCATCGCCAGATGAAGGTTCTATGGTGATATGCAAAATATTCATCAGTATGGTTATGGGCCGAGGCCAGTTCAGGCACCCTCTCCTCTGCTGTCCAGGGAACAATCTGGGGAACTCTCCTTGGAACCCCTATAGAATCAAGTCTCTAAGAAACCATAAAATGGCTCCCTTAGTTGAGATATATACTTCCCTGCTCCCATATTCATCCTTCGTCCCTCCCCCCATCTCATTCCCCCAAACTTTCCCCAATCTTCCCCTACTCCCTTGTCTCTAACCCTCTCCCCTTCCTCCCCCCCACCATGCACCCAAGGTTGCCTGGCAATCTTGTCTACTTCCAATTTCCAGGAGGATAACTATATGATTTTCTTCAGGTTCACCTTCTTATTTAGCATTTCTAGGATTATGAATTATAGGCTCAAAGACTTTAATTATGGCTTTAATCCACTTATGAGTGAGTACATACCATATTCCTCTTTTTGGGTCTGGCTTACCTCACTCAGTAAAGCGTTTTCTATTTCCATCCATTTGCATGCAAAATTCAAGATGTCATTGTTTTTTACCGCTGAGTAAAACTCTAATGTGTATATGTTCCACACTTTCTTTAACCATTCTTCTATTGAGGGGCACCTAGGTTGTTTCCAGGTTCTGGCTATTACAAATAGTGCTGCTATGAACATAGTTGAACAAATGCTTTTGTGGTATGATAGGGAATCTCTTGGGTATATTCCCAAAAGTGGAATTGCTGGGTACTGAAGGAGGTTGACTCCCAGTTTCCTGAGAAACCGCCACACTGATTTCCACAGTGGCTGCACAAGTTTGCATTCCCACCAACAATGGATGAATGGTCCCCTCACTCCACATCCTCTCCAGCATAGGCTATCATTGGTGTTTTTGAGTTTAGCTATTTTGACAGGTATAAGATGGTATCTCAAAGTTGTTTTGATTTGCATTTCCCTGATTTCTAAGGAGGTTGAGCATGACCTTTTGCACTCAAAGTTCTTTTGAGAATTCTCTGTTCAGTTCAGTACCCCATTTTTTAATTTGATTAATAGATTTTTAGTGTCTAGTTTCTTGAGTTCTTTGTATATTTTGGAAATCAGGCCTTTATCTGATGAGGGGTTGGTGAAGATCTTCTCCCAGTCGGAAGGTAGCCTTTTTGTCTTACAGACAGTGTCCTTTGCTTTACAGAAGCTTCTCAGTTTCAGGAGGTCCCATTTATTCATTGATTCTCTTATTGTCTGTGCTACTGCGGTTCTACCTAGGAAGTGGTCTCCTGTGCCTATGTCTTGTAGACTATTTCCCACTTTCTCTTCTATCAGGTTCAATGTGGTCAGATTAATGCTGATGTCTTTAATCCATTTGGACTTGATTTTTGTGCATGGCGATAGATATGGACCTACTTTCGTTCTTCTACAGGTTGACATCCAGTTATGCCAGCACCATTTGTTAAAAATGTTATCCTTCTTCCATTGTATACCTTTAGCCCCCTTGTCGAAAATTTGCCACTATTTTATTGAGTATTATTGCAACATTTTTCATTGGCAAGAGTGGACTGAAATTCTCTTTCTTATTAATGCCCTTGTAGGGTCTAGGTATCAGGGTGATTGTAGAAAGAGTTTGGCAATGTTTCTTCTGGTTCTATTATGTGGAACAATTTGAGGAGTATTGGTATTAGTTCTTCTTTGAAAATCTTGTAGAATTCTGCACTGAAACCATCTGGTACTGGGCTTTTATTGGTTGAGAGACTTTTGGTGATGGCTTCTATTTCTTCAGTTGTTATAGGTCTATTTAATTTGCTTATCTGGTCTTGATTTAATTTTTTAAGTCATATTTATCTAAAAATTCTCCACTTTCTTTAAGTTTTTCAGCTTCATAGAGTACAGGTTTTCGAAGTATGATATGAAAATTCTCTGGATTTTCTCCATGTCTTTGTTAATGTCTCCTTTTCCTTTCTAATTTTGTTAATTTAGATATTCTCTCTCTGCCTATTGTTCAGTTTGGATAAAGTTTGTAAATTTGGTTGATTTTCTCAATGAACCACCTCTTTGACTCATTGATTCTTAGTATTGTTTTCTTTGTTTCTATGTTGTTGATTTCAGCTCTCATTTGTTTATTTCCTGTTGTCTACTCCTGCAGGGTGAGTTTGTCTTTTTTCTTCTAGAGTCTTAAGGTGTTCTGTTAACTCACTAGTGTGGGATTGGTCCAGTTTCTTAATGTAGGTATTTAGAGCTTTGATTTTTATTCTAAACAGTGTTTTTATTATGTCTCATAATTTGGGTTTGTTGTGTGACAATTTCTTAGAAAGTCTTTAATTTCTTCCTTTATATGTTCTTGACCCATTAGTGATTCAGGTGAGCACTGTTTAATTTCCGTATGTTTGTGAGCATTCTGCAGGTAGTGTTGCTGTTGAATTCTAATGTTAAATCATGGTGATCTGATAAGATATATGGCATTACTTCAATTTCTGCATCTGGTGAGGTTTGCATTGTTACTTAGCATGTGGACAATTTTTGAGAAGGTTCCTTGAGGTACTGAGAAAAAGGTATATTTTTTATGTGTGGATGGAATTCTATGTTGTTTAAGTCCATTTGACTCATAACATCTGTTAGTTACCTTATTTCTCTATTAAGCTTTAGTCTGGCATACCTTTTCAATGGTCAGAGTTGGGTGTTGAAGTCTCCCACTTAAAGTGTGTGGGGTTTAATGAGTAATTTAAGCTTTAGTGGTCTTTCTTTTACATATGAGGGTATGTTTGTATGTAGCATAGATGTTCAGTATTGAGCATTCCTCTTGATTGGATTTTTTGTGAATAATATGAAATGTTCTTCTTTGTCTTTTTTGATTGATTTTAGTTTGAAGTCTATTTTCTTAGATATTAGGATAGTTACACCAGCATGTTTCTTAGGTCCATTCTAATATGCATCAGAAGGATGTTTTCATATTCAATCTGTTAGCCTGTTTGTTTTTATAGGTGTCTTTATTACATTTATATTAAGTGTTATTAATGACCAGTGACTGCTAGCTCCTGTTATTTTAGTTGTCATTGTTGGTGATGTTAATTTGTGTATGTTTCCCTTTGGAATTTGCTGCTGTGAGATCATCTATTGCCTGTGTTTTTGTGGGTGTAGCCTTGGGTTAGAGTTGCCCTTCTAGTATTCTGTGTAGGTCTGGGTTTATGGCTAGGATTTGGTTAAATCTGGTTCAGCTGTGGAATATCTTGTTTTGTTCATCTATGGTGATTGAAAGCTTTGTTTGGCATGGTAGTCTGGACTGGCAACCATGGTCTCTTAATGTCTGCATAATGTTTGAGTAGAACCTCTGGCTTTCATTGTTTCCACTGGTAATTCAGGTACAATTCTGATATGTCCGGTTTCATATATTACTTTCCTTTTTCTTTGCAGATCATAATATTTGTTCTTTATTCAGAATGTTTAGTGTTTTGATTATTTTGTAGCAAGGGAACTTTTTTTGATCCAGTCTATTTGGTGTTCTGTATGCTTCTTGTATCTTCATATGCATATCTTTGTATAGGTTGGGAAAGTTTTCTTCTATGATCTTCTTGAAGACATTTTCTGTGCCTTTGAGCTGGATTTCTTCTTCTTCTACACCTATTACTTTTAGGTTTGGTCTTTTCAAGGTGTCCCATATTTTCTAGATATCTTTTGTTAAGCTTTTGTTAGAAATAATGTTTTCTTTGACCAATGAGTCTCTTTCCTCTATTGTTTCTTCATTGTTGAGATACTCTCTTCCATCTCTTGTACTCTGATGTTTATGCTTACATTTGTGGTCCTTATCATTTCCTTTTATCTTATGCTTCTATATTTGCCTCAGGTTTATTTTATTTATTATCTTTATTTCAAGTTTTGAGTCTCTATTTATTTCTTTCATTTCCTTGGTTTCTTTTTCTTAAAGTGATTTTTTGATTTCTTCCAATTTTTTGTTTTTGTTTTCCTCCATTTCTTTGAGAGAATTTTTCATCACCTCTTTAAGGGCCTCAGACATTCTCTTAAAGTTATTTATAGGTCATTTTCTTCTGCTTCATCTATATTTGGTTGTTCAAGTCTTGCTATTGTAGAGCCACTAGTTTTTATTGTTTCTCTTTGTGGTGTTGAATGTAATCTTACCTTGTCTACCCATCTTTTCCTCTAATTGATGTAGTTGAAGCTGTCTTGTCTCTGGTGATCAATCTTCCAGGAGCCATTGGATCCAAGGATCAGATAGTTGTTCCTTGTAGTGCAGTCATGGTCTGAGTTCCAGTCTCCCGGGTGGTCACAAAGTATTCCTGGAGATTGTTCTGAACTCTCTGAGGTCACTCTGCAATACCAGGAGTCTTTCGTGCCTGCTCCCATGAAGGTTACTTGCTTGTTGCTGCTTACACTGAGGTCACTGGCATGGGCCTCCTCCTGTAGATATCACTATCTGAGGCCTACCTGGTGGAGGTTGCTGGTTTGGGGCTTCCAGGGCAGAGGTTGCTGGTTCAGGCCTGCTACCTCAGAGGTCCATTCATCTTTGGTATTGTAAATGTCTTTGACATGGGCCTGTTCCCTCAGTGGTGGCTTCCTTGTAACTGCTCCTGTGGAGTCTATTGCCTCAGGCCTACTTAAGCGGAAGTCACTGGCTCAAGCTTGATCCTCTGGTGGTCACTACATTGGGCCTGCCCTGGCTTGGCTGGGGTAACAGGTTCAGGCTTGCTCCCATGGAGGTCTCTGGCTCAGGCAAGTTGAAGCAGGTGTCCCTGGTTTGTGCCTGCTCCCTTGCAGTTGGCTGAGTTGTGTCCAGTGCTGCAAATGTCTCTGGCTTGTGCTTGCTCTCTCAGCAGTTGCTCCCTTGGGAGGACTGAGGCTTCAGGCCTGCTCCAGTTGAGATTGCTGGTTCAGGCCTGCTGGAGCGGAGATCATTGGCTTGGGCCTGCTATGACAGTGGTCGCTGGCTCAGGCTTGCTACCTCAGAGGTTGCTGATTCATGCCTGCTCCTACAGAGGTCTCTGGTTTGGAACTGCTCCCTCATTAGTGGCTCCCTTCTAGCCCTTCCTGCTCCTGTGGAGGATGAGACCTCAGGTCTGCTCTGGTGGTGGAGATTGCTGGCTCACGCCCATGTCTGTAGAGTCCCTGGCCTGGGACTGCTCCTGCAGAGGTCCCTGGCTTGGACCACATTCCACAAAGTTCTGTGGCTCAGGCCTGCTCACTCAGAGACCCCTAACTCGCACCTGGATCCCCAGAGGTCTCTGGCTTCGGCCACCTCCCTCAGGGGTTGCTCCCTTGTACTTGCTTCTATGGGGTTTCTATTTATTTTTTTAAGGAGTGGTTTTATTTATTTTTTTCTCTCCCAAGCCAAGGTATATTTTTAAACACACTGGAGCCATTCAGAGGTTTATTTTTCTCTATCTGTTTTTATTATATATTTCTGTCTGTTTTGAAGCACATGAATCTTTAATCTGCTTATCAATAAGGCTAGGATTAAAACTGTGACTTTGGTGGCTGTCTCCACCACAATTCTCATCTTGTGGAGAGTCTACCTTCATGGTAATGGTACTGGCCAGGGTCACCTATATTTCAACAAATCTGCAGAGTTTCTAGGTCCATACCACCACCAGAAAGCCTAAAATCAGTTGCTCATAGGCATCATTTAAATGTTTTTTGGAAGAACCTCTTAAAAGAGCCGAGATGTTTTTGCTGCCAACACCGAATCATGAAGTTTCTCTTAAAGATGCCACACCTCTGTTTGCCTCTAGCAAGCATAACTAAAGATGGTTACCAAGAAGCTGCACTTGACTCTCATCTTATCTGTCTAGAATCCTTTACTTAATGCCTTCTCAGGTTTTATGTGGAATTCTTGCTAAACATTTTTGGTGCCTTTTGTTGACAAAACTTTCTGTCCAACCTAGTTCTGTAGAAATTCAGTCCCAAATAAACACACAGAGGCTTATATGTATTATAAACTACTTGGCTTATTGTTCAGACTTACAATTAACTAACACTTATGGCGTAAGATCTCCTGTAATTCTTGTTTATATTTAGTCATATGACTTGGTACCTTTTCTCAGTTTGGCATTCTCATCTTTCTTCTTCATTTGAGTGGTGACTGACTGGCTGCCTTTCCTCTTCCAAAAATTACCCTAGACTGATTGCCCTGCCTATACTTCCTGTTGAGCTACTTGCCAATATGCATTTTATTAAACCACTATGATGGCCAAGACTTCTCAGTGTACACGAACATTATCTCAAAGCACAGCTACCTGTACCTGGGACAGGATACCTGGGGACAGGAAGAATCAGGTACCATCAGTCACACACTGACACAACCTCTGCGTTGGCACATATGTACATGGTGATACACACCTTGGAGAGAGAACATCTAGGCCGTCCTTCTTCCTCAGGGAACTGAGCCTTGTGTGAGAAAAAGCAGTGAAGTCCCACAGATCAGGAAGGGATTTAACTTAGAGCAGGATTTTGGATTAGCATGTAGGGAAGCATTCCTGCCTTCATAAGGGAGCAAGTTAGATATTGACTCCTTTTGCTTATTCCAGGGTGAGGATCAGTGATCCTGCATTCTTGTTATCTGAGTCTGGAATAAAGAAGCATGCAGACTGGGGAGTCACTGGAAACACATCAGGGTTTGACCCTTCCTTCTCACTGTAGAGCTGCCTTGACACTGACTCTCTTCTTCCCTGTCCTTAAAAAGAAACCTCTAATCTTTTTATTCACATAATGTATTTTATTCAAATACACCCTACTTTCCCCATATTTCTCATCTCTCATGATGCACCTTTTCTGCAGAAATAAAAGTGCTTTTTAAAAATCTGCAGACTCTACTTAGTTCTGCCTCAATGTTTATGCATGTGGACTTATTATTGCAATAAAGGTCAGTAGTCTGTTAGAAACTGAAATCCCAAAGAAAACTGATTCTCCCTCTTCTAATAGCTAACCATTTTGAATACTTCATCTAAAGATGAGGATTCAAGACTTCCTTTACTATCATGCTGAGATGCTGGCTGGTGTGGACTTGTACAAGTAGTTACAGGTGCTGTGGGTTCATGAGTGTGGCTCCCTTGCCGTGCCTGGAAAACACTGATTTACTGACATCATCCCTCATTTCTGCCTCGTAAAGCTCTTTTTACTTCTCTTTTATTATTGGTGCCCAAATCTTGGAAAGTGACGAAATGTTTGAAATGTCCCATTTAGACTGAGGACTTCAGTCCTATTCTCTAAATGTGTGCTAGTTAGTTCTTTGTATTAATCAACACCTTCATAAATCAAGAGTTTTGAATTAGCTGAAGAAATGCAATGATATATGTTATAAATTTTAAATTCTTAAGGGGTTGTTTAATACAGTGTCCATTTAACAGAGTAATAGTGCTAAATTATCTCCTAGGGCTTATGATCTACCATGTCATGGGTTCTTGGACTGGTTCTTGGAACCAGATATAATTTCAAGTTTTTGGAGGTGGACCTAAAATCCAATGAGAAGTATTTAGTCATTCCCATAACATTTATGGCACTTTTGAACCAATGTGCATACATTGTCAGACTCTTTACTGTTGTAGGTTATGATTCTTACTTTTGAGACCCAAGGCCAGTGTCAGATATCCTCTCATGTTTTCAAACTTGCTTTGAAACAACATTCCTGCTTCCTTCCCTGTTCTCAGAACTAGGATTTGTTCTTGTCTTTCTCAGCTTGCTACTGTATCACATTGTTGTTATATGTGGTCCACACCTGATTCTTGCCCCATCATCCCTGTGAATTGCATAAGAAACACAAGATGAGAATCCCACCTGGACACCCTGCTCCCTTGCCATCTTACCCAAGGTCTCCACACACTATTCACGTACTGCCATGACTTACACACTCTTACTGGCATGCATGTGACAATGCCATGGGGGCAGATATGTACTGTTGCCAAGGTATCTAAAATATTATTTTTGGCGTGATGACAATGAATTTGTTCCTCCTATTGAGGCCACTGCAAACCTGCGGCCCCTCTTGGATTTGGAAAGGTCTCTGTTTGTTTTTAAACTTCCTTCTTTTATTCATTATTTTCTTTATTATTTTGACCTGGAGTAACATATTAATAAATCCCTTTCACTTAAATCATAGTTTCCTTCTACACTGGGGAATCTAACTTGTACTAAAATTCTGGAAGACAAACAAGACAAACACAGCACAGATGGATTTTATATTCACAGACCATGGTACAGTTACTGTGACTCAGAGAAGAGATGAGCACTGCCTTGGGAAGCTGTTTGAATCATCAGATTTATGACTGTGAGACCTTGATTTGGCTGGACTGGATGTTCCTGGGACATGGTGTGAGGGATGCAGAAGTTCACCTATGAGGAGCATAGGCCTAAAATGCTTCTGATGAGAGGGTGGATGTGGGGGAGGTAATAGACTGCACAACTTTAACCACAAATACACAGTTATATTTACACATACAGTTCCACATTCCAACTCACACTCATACACACTCACAGACACACATACAACACAGAGTCACATTTACAGATGAGTTCTCATATCTGAATACACACACAAACACAGATACCAAAATTCATACTTATGGCTACAGTCACAATCCCAACACGCATGTACTCACTGTCACACAATCACAGGCATACATAGTCACACTCCCAGATAAGTAACGTCCCAACACACACACACACACACACACACACAAAGACACAAATAGTTACAAACACAGATGCAGTCCCACATCCCATCACACATATACATCCATAGCCCCCTCAAACATGCACACTCACAAACTGACACACAGCACCAAAGGCAGACTCGGAAACCTCCCCATTCACAGCACCAGGGGTGGTTTTCTTCATTTCTTTCAACAGGTCCACTCTGTCTGGCCTGGAATCACTGTTGACAAGGCTGCTCTTGAACTTCAAGACATACTTTTGCCTCTGTTTTCCTAGTGCCCATATTAAAGGTATGTGGCACAGTGCTTGGCCGTCAAACACAGAATTTTTAAAATATAATGTTTTAATATCACTAAAAGTAGTTTCTTTATTCACAGAGTGTATTCTGAGCACTGTTTTCCTGCCCTCATCTCATCTGAGACTCTCCCCAGCATCCATCTTATCCAAATAATGACAGGCAGAGGTCATAGGACCATTTACAAGGTCATTTAAGTATTGAACTCATGGCATTCTTTTATATATGTAAATTCTTTTATACACACACATACACACACAGAGAGAATGGCTTAAAATCCATGATTTCCCATTCATTTTGCTCAGATAATATAAATAATATCAAAACTTCAATTAAATAAAAACAATATTTAAGTATGTGTAGTCACTTGAAAGTGGACTTGCTTCCAATGGGTCATATGTTTAAACTTTGTTCTCTGTATGATGGTGCTCTTTAAAAATGCTGTGGAAAGCTTGAGAGGTGGTGCCTCAGGAGGCACTGTGTTACTGGATGTGGATCTTGAATTCTTATACACCAGTTCTCTCTGTGGTTTACTCTCTACTTGCAGGATGCAGGTGCAGTGGGAGAAATCCTGCATCCCATGTCTTTCTGTCATGATAGACTGTGCCCCTAACTCCTTCAGTCAACTAGACTCTTTGTTTCTGCATTTACTTCCTGTTAGCTATATTTCACAGAATAGAAAAACAGCCAGTGCAGCTATAAATGACAAATATTTTATCTATAAGTGGTAGTACAAGCCTCCCTGGGAAGGGGTGATGTGATATGTAATGGCACATGGCTTGAGCACTCAGCTACAAAGAGAGGTAAGGTGTTTGGAGCACAAATCTAATAAACATAATCAATACATCAAAGACTTCAGAATTAGTCATGTTCCTCCAGGTCTCAGAGAACACTGAGGAAAGGAAGGCTGGAAGAATGTAAGAGGTAGAAAACTGCCTCCATCAGATTGGTATCAGGCAAGACAGTGGGGCATTTTCTTGGTTAAAAATTGGTTTTGGAAGGATTAGGCAGATTAGAAAGTGCCCTTCCTGGACAGGTGTTTCTGGGTTGTATAAGAAAGCAAGAAAGCTAAACAACCATGGAGAGCAAGCTGGTAAGCATTGATTTTGTGTGATTTTTGATTCAGTTCCCACTTTCAGTCTCCTGCCTTATTACATGATTTGATTCTTCTCTAAAATTATCTGTGAGAGCTATGATGATATTATTCATTCTCTTCTCATGATGCTTTTAAGCATGGTTTTTATCAAATAAAAAATTATAGTCTAGAATAATTTAAAATTCTTTTGATGACAGTACAGACATGGAAAACACAGTCAAATATACAATCACACTAATAAGTACAGTCACATATCCCAACAGAACACACAAACACATTACCAAACACACACACACAAACACATACATACAGACATCCATAAAATGTACTTTAAAAAAATATTCACTGGTAGACGGGCTGACTTTCTTTCTTACTTTCCTTCTACTGGCACATTTTGTTAGGCCTGGACTCACTATGTAGACCAAGTTGATATTGAACTATGAAAGATTTTCTAGCCACTGCTCCCATATAACTGGATTAAATGAATGCATCACTCTGCCTGACATTCACATGAAGAGTCTTAAAAAATTATTCATTGTTTGAAAATATTTACACACAATATGTTCTGATAGCTATTTCCCTCCTTCATTCCTTCCCAGGTCCTTCTTCTCTCCCACATTGCCCAGTTGCACAACTGGAAGAATTTTTGGGACATTGAAGAGAATTGCCCCATGGTTTTCATTTTTATCTAGGCAACAAATGCTTCAAAAATCCATAATTACCAAAATATTTATTTTTTAAAATCATTATACATTTATTTCTTTTTTAGATTCCAATATTCTTATTAATGTATACAATGTAAGGTGATAATATTCAGTACTAAGGAGTTGGCTTGGAAGTAAGGTGTCTGCCTCCTAATATGAGTATCTCAGTTTGATTCTCAGTATTTAACTAGGAACCTGGGTATGATGGTTTTTCCTTATATTCCCATCAGTCAATAGATTGTGACAGGAGGCCCTTTGGGACATATATCTAACCATTCTATCTAAACATGTGAGCTCCAATTTCAGTATGAGAAATTATCTCAAAAAAATAAGTTAATGGGCAATTGAGGATGATTCTTCTAATCAACATGTGGCTTCCACAGTCATATGCAAACATACACATATGCAGACACTGTATCAGCAATGAGCATTTTCATTCATTCAAATATTTCCTTTTCCTGGATTGATATTGTAGATATTTAGAACTATCTCATGGATGTCATGTCATGAATCTCTGTGAAGAGCTAAAGTGTGTCAAGTGACTAAACCGCTATTGTGTGAATCTAGAACTGAACTCTTGTAATGCACTGTGAACTTGTTCCCTCTCCACCTTGTTCCATCAGCCCTTTCTACTCTAGTGACTGCCATTCCCTCTGCAGTCATGATATCACCTCTATTAATGTGGGAAATTATATCTTTCTGTCTACAATTCTGATATTTTTTTAACTTGGACTTGGTTCTTGACCTTAATACTTTGTACATTAGACAAATACCTTAAAAACAATTCTAAAATAAACACCAGCTACCCCCAATGTTCTCTTCTCATTGCATATCACTTAAGACAAAGGTCATCATACAATAGAAAAATAAAATGTAAAGGATCGATGTTCTGAGCATCAATATCAATAAGGCAGGAATAGGGAGGTCAATTAAATCCATAACAAACCATAGAAGAGAGAGAGAGAGAGAGAGAGAGAGAGAGAGAGAGAGAGACGACATGGATGGGGAAGATGGAGAGGACGGAGAGGAAGAGAAGGAAGAAACTGTATCTTCTCCTGGTGGCTTCTATCCAGAGTCTCGACCACATCTCCGAACATGGAAAATAAGAACAGAGTGTGGACATGAGCATTGCAGTGTCTGCCCCACACTGAAATGAGAAATGCAGAATCTACTGAGCTGTGTTTCAGTATCTGGCATTCAGAGAGGAACTGGGAATCTGAGGCAGGAATTGGAACTGGTATGTCTGGAGAGACTTGTTCAGGGGAAGAAGGCCCAGAACCTGATTGAAAACCCTCACTTCCAATCGCACATGACACATGACCTGTGCTCAGTTGTCCAAAAGTGCTGTGGTATCCCGTGTAAAGTAATATTATGAGAAAATAAGCATCTCCTGAGTAAACACATAAGCACTCAGAAAGAAACACAGAAACAAGGCACAGATTAACCTACACAAGTATAGACATACAAGAAAAGACAGACAGATGTGTATTAGCACCTTGTGTTGCTTGAAAATGTTCTGTTTCTATCTGTCATTCAACCTACTTAAAATGTCAATATCATGATTGTTTATAATGTTCTGTCATTATATCCATTCATCAGACTACTCTCTCTCTTTTTCCTCTCACTACTTTGACTGTTCTGTTTTCTCCCACTCTCATGTCTCTTCACTCTTCCCTCCCCCTCTGCTCCTCTTCCTTCCTGTTTGCTTCTTTCTTCTGCTCACCAGAAGTGAGATTACTGGATAACACGGTCTTACATGTGTAAATCTCTGAAGAACCACCCTAGTATTTGTCAATGTCACTATAAAGCGATGTTCACATCAATATAGCACATGAATCCCTTCCTCTATATCCCCCACACACATTTCAATACTTTCCTTTGGCAAATGGCACTTGCACCATTGGTTACAGGCAGCTTATCCTTTAGGTTTTAATATCCTTGACTCTGATGATTAGAGATGTTGGCCTATGCAAGGTCTTCAACCTACATTAATTTGTGAAGATGAAGGAGTGCAATCAGAGAATGGAGGGCAGGAAGTTGTCTGCCCATGAGGACATCACCTTTCACAACTGTATTCCCCGAACTTGTTTTACCTTGTGGACCCATTTCTCAGACAAGCGAGAGTAATGAGTTTCTATGAGAAGAAAAATGAGACTGATATCTTGAATGAAATAAATGGTGTTCTAACCTTTAACAAGAAGGATTGATGCTTCAAGCACAATATTTATTAGTCAAAAATTAGGCTGTACTTTTGAAATATTATGATTTGAATCAAGGTTTCATACATACAAACCAAGAACTAAGCCATTGGTATAAGTCCCAGAACTGGATGAATAAAGAAATACTTTATTTTTAATTGTATATATACACTTCTGTGTGGGTAGTGTAGTTATCATGGAGAGAAACAGAGGGTACAGGATTCTCTGTACTCACAAAAGTTTTTGAGCTGCCCTGAGACTAGGGTTAACACTTTCCAGGTTATTTTCTTTCCTTAGAATGTGTTACACTTCCCTAACCATAATCACTTCTGTCCTGCTTGATTATTTTCTTCTGGTCAGAGTGTATTCTGAATTTACAAGGTAAAGAAGCCATTAAAATATTTCTGTAGATCAATTTCTTGCCACAGAAGAAAAACTGAATAGAATCTAACTCTGAGCTTTGATCTCCATGACTGCAAAATGAATGGGTTTGCCAGCCAAGAAGTTGTCCTATTTATGGGATGTGTAGATAGCATTATCACTGGGACTCATTGGCCAACCAGACAAACCAATTGACAAATTTCAGGCCCAGTTCTAGAACCTGTGTCAAATATATACTACAGGTTAATAGAGGAATACATATGTCATCACGTGTAGAGAGAGAAGGGAAGGGAGAGAGAGAGAAAGGAGGTAGAAAGGGAGGAAGAGCAGTGCCAGAAGGAGAAAGAGCGGGAGAACAAAAAGAGAGAGAGTAAAAGAGGCAGAGGGCAAAAACAGTACAATAAACAAACAGAAAAACATGTCAAAATAGAAAAAAGATATTTGAATAAAACTGTGAACACTTCAAGAATTACTGTAGAGAGAATCTTAGAATGTGATATGGAGATGCAGCCCAGACACAGAGGAGTCCTTTTATGCCTCTCTGAACAGGCTCCTCTGCTGCACAGAGCTCTGTGTGCTCTCAGCGCCCCCTGCTGGTCCTGATCTCCTTGCATGGAGGTTTGTGTCTGAGCTCACAGTAGCTTTCACTCACTGTGTCTCTTGCACAGTAATACATGGCTGTGTCCTCAGACTTCAAACTGCCCATTGCCAGGTATAGGGTGTTCTTGGCATTGTCTCTGGAGATGGTGAATCGGCCCTTCACAGCATCGGAGTAGTAGATGTAATTACTATCATAAATAGATGCAACCCACTCCAGTCCCTTCCCTGGAGCCTGGCGGACCCAGTTCATCCAGTTGTTACTAAAGGAGAATCCAGAGGCCACACAGGAGAGTTTCAGGGACTTTCCAGGTTGCACCAATCCTCCTCCTGACTCCACAAGCTGAACCTCACACTGGACACCTGCAAACAGAAATTTCTGATTAGGAAACTCTCACAGAATCCATTTTTCTTCTTCCTCATGTACACAAATGCACACAGATATGGTCTCCATAAATTACCTTTTAAAACAATGGCAAAAAAAAGCCAACTGAGCCCCAAGTCCATGGTGAATGGTCTCTGATAAGTGGTGAACAGTGAATGGGAGGACCAGGGAACTCAGCTCTGGGCTCCTCTGTCCGAGTTGCAAAGTCAGGGCAGTGCTGGTTTTCATTGGCACAGAGACTCCTCATTTGCATGTCTTCCTGCTCTAGAGTTGCAGCCTTGAGGGAAGGCAGTGCTCATAACAGATATAAGGCATCAAAATGAACGATGACAGTTATAGAAATTGAAATAAAATTGTAGTTTTGGATTCACAATTTCCTTATGAAGAATTCACAGCACTCCAGTTAGTTCTTTTATGTGCGTATGTGTGTGCACAGAACATGTGGATATTTGTTATCAGGTCTCCTTAGTACATATATGAAATTAAATATATATAAATTAAACAAACACAAATGTTTCTAAACAGGAACTCAGTTTTTCCTACTTTCTTGGCTGTGAATGGTTTCTCCCTGATGTGGCTCTTTGACAAAGTCACAACATTCAGATGCTGTTAGCATAACTCAGTCTCTGTTGCAAAAACACTTGGGAATTTTCTGAATTTTACTTATTTTTGAGATCACGCTGTCCCCATGCTATAGGAGAATAGAAATGAGATATCCCTTGTCACTCTTTCTCTCCACTGCTTTGACCTATGTCCAGTAGCATCAAATGCACTTTTTTCCATTCTCTCTTTGATTCCTTTAAACTCCCCACTCCACTGTTATCTTCTGTCATCATTACTCCAGGCAACTCATGACTGTCTTTATTTTGTGTTAGAATAGTTTTCATTTACCTAATAATATAATTTTCAAAACCTGAATTTTGATTAAGTTTTAGGAAAAACTTATTGTTATCTAAGCAGTTGCCTGTTTTCCCTCCTACTCATCTACTTTCCATCGTCAGTGCCAGTGTTTACTTTAACAGCCCAAACATTACCCTGTGATTCATTCTCCTTGCCCCTCACTTAAGATGTCTTCCTTTCCTAGGGTTCTCATTCTAGTTACAAGGTCTACAAAACAGATGTCAGAACACCTGAGACAAAGAATGTAGGTTCTGAATATCACAGCAACAGGCAGTCTTTACCCTTCTCAATGTTAGTTATATTTTATGACATAACTGTTTCCAGTTCCAAATACATTTTTTGAAGACCCAGAGAACACTGAGGAAAGGAGGTGGAAAGAACACTTAAGAGGCTGAGCATAAAGAAGAGTGCTGTTTACTGCTGAATTCTGGATTTGACATGGCTCTCACTTTCAGGAACTCATAATGGCAGTTGTTTTCTGTGTAAGCATAACTGAGACCAAGTCACTCAAAACCATTGTGTTCATTATTTCCAGGCCTTCCCACTTACTGATGATCTGTTGGATATAAATCCTTTCCTGAAATCTGAGACACTTTCTTTTTCTATAGTGTGATCTTTGGTAGGTTTCTTATACTGCAGTGCCTGCCTATACATCCATGCACACATGGGCAGCATTAACTAGATTTAAAGATGTCAATAAGTTGCGAAAGGCATATGTTGGGGATTATATGGAGTGGAGCAGAAGGAAAAATAGAGTATAAATGTTATTATATTTCATTGTATATATTTAGGGTGTACAATTTCTCAAAATGGAGATAAAATAGTAACTATTGAATGACTGAGTTGTTTAAAAAATAAATCCCCAAAGAAAATTCTTTTTTTTCTTTTTTTTTTCTGTTAGACTTGTTTATTCAAGTATCCGAAAACACTCTTTACACTTCCTCCCCTCCTCCCAATACCCTCCCGCTCCCCTCACTCCCCCCACTCCCTCTCCTCCTCCCTCACCATTCCCAAGAGCAGTCAGGGTTTCCTGCCCTGTGGGAAATCCAAGTTCCTCCCCCCTCCCTCCAGGTCCAGGAAGGTGAGCATCCAGACAGGCCAGGATCCCAAAAAGCCAGTCCATGCAGACGAAATAAGACCCAGTGCCATTGTTAATGGCTTCTTAGTCTTCATTTGGACCTTGGGGGCTCAGTCAGCCACCAGGTCAACCACATTCAGAGAGTCCGGTTTGATCTCATGCTCGTTCAGTCCCAGTCCAGCTGGTCTTGGTGAGCTCTCATTTGATCAGTCCCCTTGTATCAGTGGGTGAACGCACCCTTCGCGGTCCTGACTTCCAGTGCTCCAATGTGGGTCTCCGTCTCTATCTCCATTCATTGTCAGATGGAGGCCCCCTCTGATTTTGCTTTCCCTGCTCACGATCTCCCTCCCTCTGCTTCTCATTTGGGCCTAGGGAATTAAGTCCAGTGTTCCAATATGTGTCTCTGTCTCTATCTCCATCCATCGCCTTATGAAGGTTCTGTGGTGATATGGAAAATATTCATCAGTATGGTTATGGGCCAAGGCCAGATCAGGCATCCTCTCCTCTGCTGCCCAGGGAAGAATCTGGGGACCTCTCCTTGGGCCTGAGAACCCCTCCAGAAGCAAGTCTCTTGCCAACCCTAAAATGGCTCCCTTAGTTGAGATATATACTTGCCTGCTCCCATATCCATCCTTCCTTCCCCCTATCTCATTCCCCCATGCCATCCCCAATCCTCCCTCTCTCCCTTCTCTCTAACTCACCTGTGTCTAAGGCACAGACTAAGAGACTGGATACAAAAACAGGATCCAACACTCTGCTCTTTACAAGAAACACACCTCAACCACAAAGACAGACATATACTCAGAGTAAAGGGTTGGGAAAAGGTTTTTCAAGCAAACAGACCTAAGAAACAAGTGGGTGTGGTCATTCTAATTTCCAACAAAATTGACTTCAAAATAAAACCAATCAGAAGAGATGGAGACAGACATTTTATACTCATAACAGGAACAATTCATCAGGTGGAAGTCTCAATCTTGAATATCCATGCCCCTAATATAAAAGCTCCCACTTATGTAAAAGAAACACTTCTAGAACTCAAGGCAGTTATGAAACCACACAAACTAATAGTAGGAGACTTCAACACACCTCTCTCACCAATAGACAGGTCAATCAGACAGAAACCTAACAGAGAAATAAGAGAATTAATAGAGGTAAAGAATCAAACGGACTTAACAGATATCTATAGAACATTCCACCCAAAAGGAAAGAATATACCTTCTTCTCTGCAGCTCATGGAACCTTCTCGAAAATTGGAACAATTTCGAGAACAACAGCACATACTCGGTAACAAAGCAAACTTCCACAGATACAAAAAAATGAGTAACCACCTGTGTCTTGTCAGATCACCATGGAATATAGTTAGAATTCAACAAGAATTCTAACCCCAGAAAGTCTGCAAACTCATGGAAGCTAAACAGTCAACTACTGAATCACCCCTGGGTCAAGGATGAAATAAAGAAAGAAATTAAAGTCTTCCTTGAATTTAATGAAAATAAAGACACAACATACTCAAACTATGGGAAACAGTGAAAGCAGTGCAAAGTGCCCAATTAAAAAAAACGGAGAAAGCACACATTGGAGACTTAACAGCACACCTGATAACGTTGGGAAAAAAAAAAGAAGATATTAACCCACAAACCTATGAACACCTAATTTTCGACAAGGGAGCTAAAGGTATACAATGGAAGAAGGAAAGCATCTTTAACAAATGGTACTGGCATAACTGGATGTCAACCTGTAGAAGAATGAAAGTAGATCCATATCTATCACCATGCACAAAAATCAAGTCCAAATGGGTTAAAGACCTCAACATTAAATGGACCACTTTGAACCAAATAGAAAAGAAAGTGGGAAATAGTCTACAAGATATAGGCACAGGAGGCCACTTCCTAAGTAGAACCCCAGTAGCACAGACAATAAGAGAATCAATGAATAAATGGGACCTCCTGAAACTGAGAAGCTTCTGTAAAGCAAAGGACACCGTCAGTAAGACAAAAAAGCTACCTTCTGACTGGGAGAAGATCTTCACCAACCCCTCATCAGATAAAGGCCTGATCTCCAAAATATACAAAGAACTCAAGAAACTAGACAATAAGACTCTAATCAACCCAATTAAAAAATGGGGTGCTGATCTGAACAGAGAATTCTCAGCAGAAGAACTCCGAATGGCCAAAAGACACTTAAGGTCATGCTCAACATCCTTAGCAATCAGGGAAATGCAAATCAAAACAACTATGAGATACCATTTTACACCGGTAAGATTAGCTAAAGTCAAAAACACCAATGATAGCCTATGCTGGAGAGGATGTGGAGAGAGGGGAACTCTCATCCATTGTTGGTGGGAATGCAAACTTGTGCAGCCACTGTGGAAATCAGTGTGGCGGTTTCTCAGGAAACTGGGAGTCAATCTCCCTCAAGACCCAGCAATTCCACTCTTGGGAATATACCCAAGAGATGCTATATCACACCATAAAAGCATTTTTTCAACTATGTTCATAGTAGCACTATTTGTAATAGCCAGAACCTGGAAACAACCTAGGTGCCCCTCAATAGAAGAATGGTTAAAAAAGGTATGGAACATATATACACTAGAGTTTTACTCAGCGGTAAAAAACAATGACATCTTGAATTTTGCATGCAAATGGATGGACATAGAAAACGCTTTACTGAGTGAGGAAAGCCAGACCCAAAAAGAGGAATATGGTATGTATTCACTCATAAGTGGATTCTAGCCATAATTAAAGATCTTTGAGCCTATTATTCGAGATCCTAGAGAAGCTAAATAAGAAGGTGAACCTGAAGAAAATCATGTACTTATCCTCCTGGAGATTGGAAATAGACATGAGTCCCAGGTAACTTCGGGTGCATGGGGGGGCATGGTAGGGTTGTTGGAAGGGGAGAGGGTTAGAGAGAAGGGAGTAGGGGAGGAATGGGGAAAGCTCGGGGGACTGAGATGGAGGGTGGGAGGAAGGATGGTTCTGGGAGCAGGGAAGTTTATATCTCAACTAAGGGAGTCATTTTAGGGTTTACAAGAGACTTGATTATAAATGGGATCCCAGGTCCAAGGAGAGATCCCCAGATTGTTCTCTGGACAGAGGAGAGGGTGCCTGAACTGGCCTTGGCCTATAACCATACTGATGAAGATTTTGCTTATCACCATGGATTCTTCATCCGACGATGGATGGCGATACAGATGAAGACCCACATTGGAGCACTGGACTGAGCCCCCCATGGTCCAGATGAGGAGCAGAAGGAGGAAGAACATGAAAAAAAAAAACGCAGGACCGCAAGGGGTGCAATCACCCACTGATCCAAGGGACTGATCTAATGAGAGTTCACCAAGGCCAGTTGGACTGGAACTGAACGAGCATGTGATCCAGCCAGATTTTCTGAATGTGGCCGAATTCTCTGAATGTGGCTGGCCCGGAGCCTTTCTGGGGGGCCATTGACGGTGACACTGGGACTTGTTTCCTCTGCATATACTGGATTTTTGGGATCCAGTCTGTTTGGATGCTCATCTTCCTGGACCTGGAGGGAGGGGGGAGGAACTTGGACTTCCCATAGGGCTGGAGGCCCTGACTCCTCTTGGGGATGGAGGGGAAGAGGAGGGGGAGGGGGGAGGGGGAGGGTGTTGGGAGGAGGGGCGGAAATGGAAACTTTTATGATTTAATAAACTTTGAAAAAAAAAGAAAAAAAGAGAAGCATGGAAGTTAGCAGTGCAGAGAGGGCGGTCTTAGAAGAAGAAAGAAACCTCTAACAGTGTGCTAACTAGGGTTTGTTAAGTAAGCAGAACTGAGAGTCAATTTATATATGGGATTTGCTAGATTGACTTACAGTTGCAGGCTATGTTATGATTGAAAAGCCAAAAATCCTGCAGTTGTTCAGTCCATGATGTTGTATGTCTCAGTTGTCTGAGTCTGATACCAGAGCCCTGGAGAACTGATTTTGTCTATGATGGGAACCCAAAGAAGCTGGTTCTGTTATCAGGGGAGGATGTTGTAGCAATAGGATAGATAAACAAGAATGAGGGCAAGCAGGCAAAAAGCAAAGTTTCCTTCTTCCATGTCCTTTTACACCAGAAGGTATAGCCCAGGTTTAGGGTGTGCTACTGCTTCAAATCATCTAATCAATAAAGTCCCAGCCTGGGTCTTTGCAGATGCAGTAAAGTAGCATCTGGAAAGTCAGATCCAGCAACTTGGGTCTTTGATTCCAAATGCAGTACAGTTGACAAGCAAGATTATCCATCAGTTAGTCAGGGAAATCAGGCTCAGGCCTGCAACTAAAAGAAGAAGACAGAAAATAAGAAATAGGTATGTTGTGGTGGTTTGAATAAGATTGAGCCCCAGAGGCTCATATTTGGATGAATAGCACTAGGAGGTGGGGTCTTATTGGAGGTAGTGCTTCACTGGGGGTGGGCTTTGAGGTTTCAGAACTTCAAGCTGGGCCCAGTGAGTTATCGCTCTCCCTCTGCATGCCAATACAGATGTAGAAGTTTTGTCTCCTTCTCTAGCCCCATGTCTGCAAGTGAGCTGCCGTTAGCTGTCACGCTTACTATCATAATGATAATTGACAAGATCTCTTAACCTGTAACCCAGCCCCAATCAAACATCTTTATAAAAATTGCATGGTTATGGTGTCTCTTCACAGCAATAAAACCCTCCGTAAGACAGAAGTTGGTACCAGGAGTGGGGTATTTATGTGGTGATAGTTTTTGTTTAGAGGAATGTGGGCTTAGGGACTTTGGATTAGGAAAGTAGTTGAATACTTTAAGCAGGACTTAATGGAATGAACTAGCAGGAATATGGAAGACAGTGATGCCGAAGGTTATTTGAACAGTGGGGGCCTGCTTAAAAAGTTTCAGAGAAGAACATTAGCATGTGGCCTGTTCATGTGATATTTTCTCAAATAATTTGTCTGCTTTCTTTTCTTGTTAAAAAAATCTGCCTGGGGCTAAACTGAACATTTGTATTAATTGTATTGGCAGAGAAGATTTCAAAACAGCCTGGTGTTGACTGTGTGGTGTGGTTATAGTGGCCAGTCTTATTTGGATCTATAATGAAAGAGAGCAAGCTGAGCAAGAAAAATACGAAATGCAAAGTTTGATGAAGAATTGGGCACAAAGAGCTGGAAACAGAATAAATAAGTCTAATGCTAAGTGGAATAAAAGGATGGTGACCTCAGAGCAAGACTCCAGCCAGCTAAGCTTCCAATTTGTGAAAAGGTATTAAAGAAAAAAAAAGAAGCTGATTCACCCAGGAGGAGTAGAAGACTGGAAATAATCAAACTGAGGGCTGAAATCAACAAAATAGAACCACAGAAAACTATCCAAAGAATCAATGAAACAAAAAGTTGGTTCTTGGAGAGACTCAACAAGATTTACAAACCTCTAGCCAAACTAATCAAACGGCAGAGGGAGAACACACAAATTAATAAGATCAGAAATGAAAAGGGGGACATAACCACAGACACAGAGGAAAATCATTAGATCTTACTACAAAAGCTTATATGCCACAAAGTTGGAAAATGTACAAGAAATGGACTTGTTTTTAGATAAGTACCATTTGCCAACATTAAAACAAGACCAGGTGAACAATCTAAATAGACCTGTTAGTCGCGAAGAATTAGAAACTGTTATGAAAAACCTCCCTAGCAAAAAAAGCCCAAGACCAGATGGTTTCAATGCAGAATTCTACCAGAACTTCCAAAAAGAGCTAATACCTGTACTCCTTCATGTATTTCACAATATAGAAACAGAAGAGTCATTGCCAACTTCTTTTTATGAAGCTACAGTTACCCTGATAGCAAAACCACACAAAGACACAGTCAAGAAAGAGAATTACAGGCCAATCTCACCCATGAACATCGACGCGAAAATTCTCAATAAAATACTGGCAAACCGAATCCAAGAACACATTAGAAAAATTATCCATTATGATCAAGTAGGCTTCATCCCAGAGATGCAGGGCTGGTTCAACATACGCAAATCTATCAATGTAATCCATCAAATAAATAAACTGAAAGAAAAAAACCATATGATCATTTCATTGGATGCTGAGAAAGCATTTGACAAAATTCAACACCCCTTTATGATAAGGGTGTTGGAAAGATTGGGTATACGAGGATCATACCTAAATATAATAAAAGCAATATACAGCAAGCTGACAGCTAACATCAAATTGAATGGAGAGAAACTCAAAGCCTTTCCACTAAAATCAGGAACACTATGTACTTTTATATTCATTTTCTCTTTACCGCTTGAAGCATGTTGCAAAATCAGGTTTCTTAATATGATTGTTGCATTGGTAAGGAATGAAGGGTCAATTCTTCATGACACCTAAAAAAGTAGCACGGAATCATCCTTCAGGGTTATGTTACCTGAAGCAATAAAAAGACAGAGAAGCCTAAGTGATGACAAGTAGTGGAGAGAAGGACATGCTTGAACAATGGGAACTGTTTGTCTTTCTCTGAAGAGCACCATAGAGAAAGGAGATTTAGGGCTTTTCTCCATGCCTTGGTAATGTAAAGCATCAGGGAATGGCAGAAAACGTCTCAAAACAATCTGTCAGTAAATCCCAGAGAATATCCACCAATTCTTTCACATTGAACACCCCACATGTTGTGTTCTTTTTTCCTCTTAGCATATTCTGTATGTGAGTAGCAGTGGTGGAGACAAGTCTTATCACTGGGGAGACCGCCATCCTTTTTCAGCTATGATGGGCACCCACCCCTGTAAGTGCTTTGTCTCCCCTGTTCAGGATGCACTCTTTGTTAGAAGAATATTTTCAGACATTATGTTCAGTGTGTCTCATCTTTGGATTGTCTGAGTTTTCATTGTGCTTTTTGGATCTTGTCAAAGATCACAAGAATAATTGTATATTTTTCATACCATTTTGGAGTACTAGTATGTGACCTCTTAGGCAAGAATTTTTTTTTCTTTGGTTACATCAGATAGAGTTTGTGTTCACATTTTGTTCTCTTATGCTTCTAGGGGTTCCCTTCCCCATGAAACACTGTAGAAGAAATCACTAAGAAAAAATTGTTCAACAGGAATGCTTTCAGAATAAAGCTGCACATTGCTTAGAATTATCTTCTATTTGAGAGATGCATACTTATATGTGAATTTCTTTAACCATTTACATAGTCATGTCTAGTGGACTCATGGAATTTCAGTTAATGTTTTCTGTTAAAATGACAGTATGATATTTTATATTAGTATTATTGTTAGAACTGTGTCAATGTAGAAAAAAGCTATGGTCATCTGGTAACTGCACTAATTTGGCATATAGGCAAGCCCTTAGCAGCATTTTAGCAACTTTGGAATGGCACAATTTCCTCTGTGTTTTTGAGGAAGGTTCTGGAAAGAAAATATTTTATTTGAAGCAGGAAAAGGGGATTTGTTGTAGAAGCAGAAATTTTATAAAGATTTAGATAGAATAGAACTTATTCAAGATAATCTATGAATCTACTACACGCTTTCCTCTTCTACTCACTTTTGATGACCCCTTCTGGTCCCTCCTACTCTTGTGTCTCTTGTTTTCTTTTCTTCTTCTCCTCCCTCCCTACCTCCCTGATAAACTTCTGCTTCCTCATTTCCTCTCTTCTCTTCCCTCTCACTCTTCCCCACATCTTTTCCTTGATCACTTCCTTCCATTTCATTGTTTCTAGCTATATGCAGCATGATGTTTCAGATATATATGCATAATTGTTATGGCTACACTGTATCTAAAAGGCAGCACCCAACTCTCCCAACTCTATCACATTCCTCCAGCCATATCTTGCTACCTTTCTTGAACTTCAGAACATACATAATATGTTTGTTTGGGGGTGAGTATTCAGTAGTCACTTATTTTCAGTACTAATGCAGTCATGGTTACGTGCTTTACATATCACACACATCAGAAAGAGACTTCACTAATAAAGACTGAGAGAAGCACTAGCTTATTGGTACAAGTATAGAAGACAGTGTTAGTATTTACTCCTTGACAAACACCAATAGTAGATTTTTTATAGTACTGTGACCTTTGTGCTCTTGGTTTTTGAACATTTCTGTGTTCAAATTTTTAAAAATATTGAAACATGTTTTAATTTTGAATGCTGATTATCTCATTAAAAACATTGAGGTTCTCAGGAAGGTGTGGCATGTATAGTTCCTCTCTCCTCTACATGCTGGACCATTTAACTTGCTTGGTTTTATACATTTATTGTAAAGGACCACATAAAAGTTGATGTGTATAATACCATGTGATGTCCAGAGTAACCTAATCTCACAGAAATCCTCCCCATTTTATTGTACTTTTACTCTTTCAACCCACTTTTCAGTGATGTTCCTTGTGTCTTATGAGAGGAATATGGAGGGGTAGGGAAGATGGGTATGCGGGAGTTTTCACATAGACATTCTGTCTCTGGACAATCACTCACAAAGCTGTCTATTCTTCGCAGTAAACAGTCATGGACTCTCTGCATTCAGTGATGGCTGCTGGAGGATGGAGATTCATTTTACTTGCAGGTGTAGCTATTGGTTGGTTGCCTTTGCCCATTTGGTGACTCCACATTAATGGACATATGAGCAATACTATTTGGAATTGTTGAGTTATTAAGAAAGAATATGAATTTGGGAATAAAAGGTGTTGGGAGGACCAAGAAGAGGTAATTGGAAGGAAGTTGTGTGAGGATATATATGGCCAAGATACATTGGAAAGATATATGAATTTTCAAAAACATATTTTCAAAGAGTATAGTGTCTTTTTTTTAATGTCTATCACTGTAGAACATTAAAGGTCTTATACTCCAATGTTCTGATGAGCAGCTGGTCAATTAGCAGTGTCTTCTTACCTTCCCAAATTGAGGTCCTTTAAATCTGTGCTGTCTCCTTATGTTACTGCTTTTTCTTCATCAGATCCTGACAGTGTAACTTTTTATGTTGAAGACCTTCCCCCACCACTTATCATGGAATATGCATTCTTATGAAGCACCTGGAAGGTATAGTTCTGGGAGAAGAATTCTCAATGGCTCTGGTGCCTTGAGGACAATTCCTTTAATAACTTCATCGAACTCCCTGAGAAACACAGACTCTTAGGAATGTTCTTTTCACATTCCTTCTTTTGCTCCAGTCTGTCAATCTTGCTTGAGATATTTATAGTATCTCAAACTTCTTCTTCCACTTTCTGTAGTTTTCTTAAATGAAGTGAGTAAGAATTCTCTCACTATTTTTAATTTCCTTCCTTTTTCTTCTAATTTGTTCTTGTGATCAGGGGACATATATCTAAACTATAAATATTTTTGCTTCTGTGAAGATCCATCACCTGCAGCTAATACATGAATAATGTGTACCATATTTTTAAAAAATTGATTTTAATCTTCAGTGTTTTTTTCTGATGTGCATTCAGTGAGGACTACTCTGAGTACAAAGCTTTCTTGGACTCAAGATGCACTGACCATGCCTTACCTTCCTGTTTGAATTGAATTCTGTTCTCTTTCAACCATGAAACACAGCTGAGACTCTGTCCTGAGTCTAGGGATGTCAACTTGTTAGATTCCTAAATTATTTCACATCTGATCCTGGTGCCCACAGAAGAGTCAGTTTTGCCCTGTGTTTTGGTCTCCATCTCATTTGGGTCAACTATAAGTTTTAAGTATGTATATTTAAATACATACATCAAAGTTAGAAATACTGCTTTGTTTGACTAATTCAAATATGTCTACAAGACACACTTGTAGAGACATTTTCTGAGTCATGTGAGGGGCAGATCAGACAGATGGAGTCTAGCCCTTCATGCCCCTATTCCCCTGTTCAGGGTGACTTTGACCTGCCTGCTTTCTCACTGCTCCCTTCTATTCATAAGGACGCCCTGCAGGGAGGCTTGTGTCTAGCTAGGTTCATGCTAATTCTCTTCAGTGTGCATGTTGACATAGCAATACTTTGTTGTATCATAGACCTTCAGACTATCCATTATCATTTACAGAGTATTCTTATAATTTTCTCTAGAGATAGTCAATCTGTCCTTGACAGAATTTGTATATTTTATTGAGACACCAGTGTTACATTTATGAGATCCACTGTGTTCCATTCCCTGGGGAATGGTAGTCCCAGTGCATATAGTCATCACTGAAGGTGAATGTAGAGCCACACAGGTTAGTTACAGGGTTGCCCCAGGTGTCCAGACTCCACTAGCTAAAGCTCCCACAGGACACCTGTAAACACCTTTGTTCTGTTCAGGAAACTGTTACACTTGTCCTCTTTATCTCTCATTCATATTCACTTACAAACTCAGCATCTCTTCTTTGTCCTAACAGAGTTATATGTTTGCAATTCAGCGATGAAGCCTGATTAACAGACAATCATGTTTATAATTATTGAAAGCACCATAATAAACCTGGCAGTGGTGGTGCACACCTTTAATCCCAGCCCTCAGGACTTCAGGAGGCAGAGGTAGGCAGATCTTTATAAGGCCAGCTTGGTCTACAAGAGCTAGTTCCAGGACAGGCTCCAAAGCTACAGAGAAACCTTGTCTCGAAAAAAAAAAAACAAAAAAAACCAACAACAACAACAAAAAACCAACAAACAAAAAAACCCCCAAGAAACAAAGAAATCACCATAATATTATTTTTCTTCAGAAGAATATCTGTGGCATCATTTTCTGTAACACTTATTTTCAAAATGAGGAAGGCCACATGCTTTTCTGTGTTCCTTCCCCACACTTTTGACATTTCAAATTGTCCTGTTGAGAAATACAAAAATGAAATTGTCCCATGCCATATATTAAATTTACTATATCCTTACATACTTTGCTAACACTACATTGAACCTGGTGTTTTCACACCATGTAGAGTTCTATGGTGTACCTTGTGGATCACATGACCTCAGAGTATGGCCACATCAGGAGTTTCCTTCTTTATCACCCACATGTATATGTCCTCAGATGTACAACCTTACTTGTACAGAAGACACACAGGAGGAAGGAAAACTTCACAATATAGTTAATCACTAACAGATCTGTAAACCAGCAACAAAAACTCTTTGACTATTCAGGTCAAGCATTTACATTGTAACTTTTTGTGACATAAAACTATGATGATGATTCCTCTATCAACTACACAAGTAGAACCATGTGAGAAGTGAGTCTGAGTGGCTGAGATGACCTGTAGGAAGCATCAACACATTCTAGCACTGCTTTCTCCAACAACCCAGCTCAGGGGCAAGATAAATAGATGGGGTCTGTGATGAGACAACCCAGCTTGATTATTGAACTCATTTTGGAAACTCAGATATTTAGAAATATTTGACTTCTTTTTCATTTACTTTGGAGTAACAGGCTCTCAGTTCTCTCAGTCTCCTCCTTCTGAAGATTCACATCTACTTCATGATCACACAAGAAGTATATGAATAGTGAGGCTTCCAGCATTCAAACAATGCTGCTATGAACATAGTTGAGCACATCTCCTTGTGATATGATTGAGCATTCTTTGAATATATACCCAAGAGTGTTATTTCTGGGTCTTGAAAAGGTTGGTTTCTAATTTTCTGAGGAATCACCATACTGATATCAAAAAGAGCTGTGCCAGCATGCATTCTCACCAGCAATGTAGACATGTTCCCTTTACCCCACAAATGCTCCAGCATAAATTATCATATGTGTTTTTGATCTTGGTCATTATTACAGGTGTAAGATGGAATCTCATACTCGTTTTGATTTGTATATCTCTGGCATATAAGGATGATGTTTATTGTATGTCCCTCAACTGAAGAATGGATAAGGAAAATGTGGTACACTTAAACAAATGAGAACAGCACAGCAGAAAAAAAATTGATGACAACCTGAAGTATGTAGGAAAATGGATGATCTAGAAAACATTATATTGAGTGAGGTTACCCAGACACACAAGACAATTATCATATGTACTCACAAAACAGTGTTTTTTTAAACATAATGCAAAGGAAACTGGCCTAAAACCACAATACCAGTAATCTAGACAACAATGAAAACCCTAAAAGAGACACACATGGATCTAATTTACATGGAAATTAGAAGCAGACAACATCACCTGAGAAAATCAGGAGCATGAGAACCTTGGGAGATGGTTGAAGGGGCAGGGAGGGGAGTAAGGGTATCAAAGAAAAATGTGTGCTCAAAAAAAAATCACTAGTATAAAGAGAAAAGAACTATGGTGTTTAGTTCTCTAAGTAAATCCATTAACAAAGGTTTTAAAAAGAGTTAACCAAGGTCGGATGAAAATAAGAGGCAATCACTACAATGGGCAGTCTCAGGCATCAGTCCAGCCTGGTTTGAACCAGTTGGGACCGGTCTTAACCAGCTCAGACTGGTTAGAACCAGTCAGAACCAGTTAGAGCTGGCTTGAGTCCGTTGGAGCCAGTCGGGACCGCTCTGGACCGGCCATAAGCGGGCGGAGCCGGTCGGAACTGGTCTGAGCTGGTTTGAATGGGTTGGCATTGGTTGGAACTGGTTTGAACCAGTTTGAACCTGTTGGTACCAGTCGGGACTGGTTTGAACCAGTCAGGACTGGTCAGAATCGTCTCAGACAGGTATGAACCGGCCAGAACCGATCTGGACTGGTTGGAACAGGTATAAACTGGCTTGCACCAGTTGGAACTGGTCGGGACTGGTCAGATCTGGCTCAGACCAGTTTGAAACAGTCAGAAGCAGGTTGAGCCAGCTTGAACAGGATTGGACCAGTTGGAACCAGTTTGAACCAGTCTGGACTGGTCGGAACCAGCTTGAACTGGTCGGAACCGGCTCAGACCGGTTTGAAACAGTTTGAGCCGGCTTGAGGTGTTTGGGACCAGTCGGAACTGGCCGAAACTGGTCGGAACCGGTCTGGACCAGCAGGAACCGGTTTGAACTGGTCTGGACTGGTCAAAACCGGTTGCAACCGATCCGGACAGGCTTTAACTGTTCGAAACTGGTTGTGACCGGCCAGAACCAGCTTGAACTGGTGGGGACAAGGTCAGACTGGTTTGAACCAGTTGGAGCAAGTTTGAGCTGACTTAAACTGGTCGGGGCCAGTCAGAACCGGTTTGAATCAGTCAGGACTGGTCAGAACCAGTTAAGACCAGTTTGAGCCGGCTATAACCAGACGGACCTGGTTTGAACCCATCTGAGCCGGCCTGGATCATTCGGAACTGGTTCCACCAGTCGGGATCGGTTGGAACCTGCTCAGACCTGTTTAAACCAGTCAGAACCAGTTAGAGCCTGCTTGAACTGGTTTGGGCCAGTCTGAACCGGTTGGAAACGGTCTGGACTGGTCAGAACCGGTTTGAACCGGTCGGGACCAGTCAGAACTGGTTAGGACCAGTCGGGACCTGTTGGAACATCTTTATTAACAGTTGTCTGTTTTCCTCTTTGTATTTTTATATCTTACTTTCTCTGTCCTCAGGCTGTATCTGAAAAGAACCCTGGTTTTATAATTATTGTATTGTTGAAGGATGAGAAAACCAGCAGTTCATACCACCTCATGAAAAGAAGTAGTACCCAGCCAGTCTTGAGGGTTATGTGATCTTTAGTAAAAAGAGAGATAGATAATGAATAGTGAGATAGACAGACAGTGAGACTGAAATCAAGAGGTACAAAGATTAGTACCCTGGAACAATGACTATAATCTTAAGAGAAATAGTCTGAACCTAGTGAGGTGGAACCAAATAAGCTCCTTGGGTTTCCACTTAGATAAACATTTAAAATGTCCTAATTGTTAGTGAGGTAATTCTTCACAAGCTGGATAATTTACAAAACTGGTAAGAATAAGATGTCTCAACTGACACAAAATGAAGAATTTTTAGTAGATTTTTAAGCAGTACTTCTGATCCCCAAGAGCCCCAATGCCATCTTAGATTCTCTGTTTGAAGTTATTCAGTTGTAAATTTGCATTTAGGACATGGCACAGTATTCTGTGTGCATTGTTTGAATGAGGACTCATGATAAATATTCCCATGATTTGCTTCTAAACTGTTTCCTGGTTTTCCAAAAATGGAAATCAAGACTGAGCAAAGATAATGTTCCTGTGTATACATTTCATTTCATTAAAGAAGCACAAGACAAAAACCAGTCATTTGGAAGAAAAATTGCAAGCCCTGTGCGTTTATTCTGTCAGAAATCTCTCCCAATTCAAAGCAACCCTCAGACTCAGGCTAAAAGCCCAGGCCTAGCTCAGAAGCCCTATCTCCTCACTAGATCCTCCAGCAGAGAATTGTTGGCCTGGCACTGTTACTCTACCTGGTTACTTATCCTAGCTATAATTATTTCTGGGTTTCCAAAGAGGCAGCTAGACACGGCATCTACATCATGGACGATTGATACTAATGTTGCTTGTCCCCAGATATCATGTCACAGGTTCATCTGACCAAGGTAGGACCTGTCCTAGTGCAGTCCTTATAGACCCTGTCTCTCACCTGCCCTGTCTCTGGGTTCTCATAAACCAGCTATAGTGTAAGCTGATTCTGCAATTCTCTGAAAATAGGTCTGGAGGAGATGGAAGCAATATGGATTTGTGCAAGCACTGATTATAATTCAGCTCTCAAAGCCCAATTAAATATTAATAGGAACACTGCCACATCATAAAACTGATCAACCTGCAAACTGAAGACACAGCCCATGCCAATATAAGCCTGTACAGAAACCTTCCTACAGAGACTCAGGAGCAGCAGAGGGCTCTGTGGACAAATAGGGGACATTGCAGGAACATTTGATGAATGTTTCAGAAGCTATGCAGTTATAGAATGTGCTGCACAAGCCAGTGTTCTAATAAAGGAACTTAAGACTTTCTTTTATAACCAAGGAAATCTTTTAACAACCCCATTTCACTGTCATATTATGCTAAACTTATTTAAAGTGATACACTAAATTCTGTTTTTCCCACAAACCCTCTAAGCTATTCATTTATTTCTTTCTCTATATAAATAGAACATTAATTTTATATATTTTAATATATATGTATATATATGTGTGTGTGTTTGTATAGGTATATCTGTGTGTGTATGTCATTATAGATACATGCATTTTAATAGAAGTCTGGAATTATAACATTTATTGTAATTTCAGTAAGGAAATTTGGGAATTTTGTCTAATCTCCAATTCCTCCACCTTATTTTTTCACATGTGATATACAAACCACAGATTTTCTGAATTAATGTGGTTTTCTGAAATTTGATTTGAAAATGTATCACCCACAGTTTCTTATTTCTAAACACATAGGATTCCATAAAATTGTGCAGTCATTATCATTTCTGCAAAATTCTATTTTTAAGCATTTCCATATCTTGTCATCATTCTGCTTTCTTATTACTTCAGATCACATAACCCTCAAGTCTGGCTGAATGATACTTCTTTTCATGAGGTTGCTTGAACTTATGGTTTTCTTATCTCTTGCCAATAGAATAACCATAAAACCTGGGTTTTTATCTAATACAATCCGAGGACAGAGAAAGTGAGATATAAAAATACAAAGAGAAAATCAGACTGCTGTAATAAAGATGTTCAAGGACAAGTGCTCAGGTATGGTGTTCCCCTAATGAGGAAGGTAAATAGTCTGAGCCTAATAAGACAGGATCCAAGTCAGTCACTTGTGGTCTTACGTAATAAGAAGAAGATAGAGTGATGACAAGAGAGGAGGGCATGCTTGAACAGTGGGATCTGTCTGCCTTCTGGAGAGGATAACCATAGAGGACAAGGGACTGCAGGATTTTTCCTATGTCTTGGTAATGCAAATCACCATGGAAGGGAAATGAGGACCTGCAACATACACACCTTGTCAGATCCTGAAGAACACCCACAACTTCCTATGTATTTGGGCATTACATTTTATGTCCCTCAGTTTTTTGTGCAAATCTGTTTATTGTGAGTGGCAGTGATGGAGCTAGACATTAACATAGGTGAGGCAGTCATCCTTGCAAACACTGATGGGGAACCAACACTATGAGTGCTGAGTTCTCCTTATTGCTAATGTTCAGGAAATTAGAAGAATATTTTTCAGATATGTTTAGTATATCTCATCTTGGGTTTGTCTATTATCTTCATTGGGTTTACAAAAATTCGGGGAGGAGTAAATAAAGTACATTGAGCCTATAATTTGTGATCCTAGAGAAGTTAAATAAGAAGATGAACTCAAAGAAAGACATATAGTTATCTTCCTGGATATTGGGAGTATAACAAAATAAAGAAACATTTCTGGTACTACATTTGGACACTTGGCATAGGTTGATTTATTCAGGTATTTTTTTTTTTACTTTGGTTAGGGCAGATATAGTTTGTATCTGTATTCTGTACTCTCTTGATCTGCGAGATTCTTTTTTTCTGTGAATCTGTCTAGAAGGAATTCACTTAGGCAAAGTCATACGTTAAAGGAATGAGTTTATGATAGAGTCACACTTTATTTATAATTATCTTCTATTTGAGAGGTGGATCCTTATTCTTAAGTGTTTCATTAGTCATTTGTTCTTTATGTGGTAAACAAAGGGAACTCATTTAATGGGCCATGTTATGACAATACCAGCCTGTCCATTTGTGATGTGGTCAGAATTGTCAACATAACACAAAATAGAACCATCAGAGAACAAAACATTAGCTGGAAAATATGCCTCTATAATTTTCGTATTCAGGGAAGACTTTGGGAGCCATTTTCTTGTTTATTGAATGATCTCTGAGGGCTCCCTGATGATGTTGAAGATGCCATCCATGAGAAGGTGTTCTTGGTTTGTATAAGAAAGCAGGCTGAACAACCACGGAGAGCAAGCCGGTAAACATAGTTCATTGTTTCTGATTCAGTTCCCACCTTCAGGTTTCTATCTTAATTTAATGTCCTGATTTTCCTCATGATGGATTGTGAGAGTTAACATGTCAGAAACCCTTTCAATAATGATTTTGTTCATAGCGTTGATCACACTAATAGATCAAAAGGTAGGACAATTGAAAATTCTTCTCATGAAAGTAGGGAAATAAGGGACATTACAGGCTGTCCAACTTCATCCTCAGTCACAGACCGAGTCCCCCTTCCAGATACAGCCACACATTCCAACATCCACAGAAAGAGACACACAGAGAGAATGAGAATCCTACTTCCAAATACAGTCCCATACCCATCCTCCACACCCACAATCAGAAACACTCTCCCATATACATGTAGAGGGGATGACTTTTTCTATTTAGACAGGGTCATCTGGGTGGCCTGGACTTTCTTTATAGAACAAGCTATAAGACACCATTTTGTTTCTCTCTCCCTATTGAATGGATTCAGAGTATGTTTCACCATGCCCAACCATCAAATGCAGGGTTGTCATTAACTGATGAATTTATTTTCTTGAAAAATTTCAACACAGTATATTCTGGTAATTATTTTTTCTCTTTTCTTTTGCAGATCCTGTCCATTCCCCAATTCCAGAATTCCATAAAAAGTTAGAGTTTTAAGGGTCATTTATGAGGACATATAAGGGTTTGGGCATTTCTATATAGACAGTTAATGCTTTAAAACATGGAGAGTAGTTAGAGCGAAAGTGTAAGAAATAGAGAAATAGGGAAATTGAGAGAGAGAGTGGAACATTGAGAGAGACAGCTAGACAGAAAGAGTTAAGGGAACTAAGGAGAAACACTGTAAAAAATAAACACACACAGCCCAACAAGAAAAAGAAATTTGAATAAACATTTGGATATTCAAGGTGTATTACACTCTATACCTGTAGAGAAAATCCCTAAATATGATATGGAGAGGCAGTGCAGACACGAAGTCCAGTCTTCAATGTTTCTCTGAACAGGCTCTTCTCTGACCCTGATCTCTAAGTGCTCTCAGCGCCCCCTGCTGATCCTGTGTTACCCACAGAGGTGTTTTTGTATTAGCTCACAGTAACATTCACTCACTGTGTCTCCTGAACAGTAGTACATGACTGTGTCTTCAGACCTCAGACTGTTCATTTTCAGGTACAGAGTGTTCTTGGTATTGTCTCTGGAGATTGTGAACCGTCCCTTCACAGCGTCAGTATAGTAGGTGCTACCACCATTGTAACTAATGAATGCAACCTGCTCCAGTCCCTTCCATGGAGCCTGGCAGACCCATTCCATTCCATAATCACCAAAGGTGAATCCAGAGGCTGCACAGGAGAGTTTCAGCGACTTTCCAGGCTGCACTAAACCTCCACCAGACTCCAACAACTGCACCTCACACTGTACTCCTGTAAACACAAAGAATTCTGGTTAGAAAATTTACACAGAAGAATATTTTTTCTCTTTCTCATGTCCACACAATACACAGCGTCTCATCTTTATGAATTACCTTTTAAAAGAAGAACAAAGAAAACCAATATGAGCCCTAAGTCCATGGTGAGTGGCCTGTGTTCAGTGATGACCCCTGACTGTTAGGAATTGGGAATCCAGGGCTTGTCTCCTCTGCCAGAGCTGCAGGATTAGGGCAAGGCTGATTTTTATGGGCAGAAGACGCATTGTTTGCATATCTTCCTGCAATAGTGAACTCTGTAATTGGATGTGGTAGAAGACAGGACCAAGATAAATAAGACATCATATACACAGGTAAGAGTTATAGAAAATGAAGCACTAATGTAGCTCTCTGTAAACTTTTTCCTCGTTAGGGATTCACTACATTGTATTTAGTTCCCTTTTCACCATATGCGTGGAAAATGCTATGTTTCCACATTGTCATGTATCTTTAGGATCAATGTGAAATTTAAAAGCTCAACACACAACCATGTATCTATATATTAACTCTTTCTGTCCCTTTGTCTCTGATATACATGGCTTCTTCCTGAGGTGAATCCTGATAGGATCACTTGAAACTTTTCTGAATTTTAATGTGTTCTGAGAGGTGCTGTCATAAGCCCCAGGAAATTTTGCAAATGGTACATCTTTATTTTGTCTGTTTTCTTCTCATTGATTGCTATGGAGACATATCTGTATTTACAGCACTTAGTTTTTTTTTTTTTTTTGTCCTGAAGTTCTCCCTGTGATCACTTTTTATGCTCAATCTGCCTTTCCCACGTCAATATCAGGCAATACTCATTGTGCTACTGAAATTATATTTATGGAGTGGTATCCTGTGCCAATGTGTTCAAGTGTGCTTCCTACTTTCTCTTCTATGAGGTTCAGTGTGGTCGACTTTGTGTTGAGGTCTTTGATCTATTTGGATTTGAGTTTTGTGCATGGCAATAGACATGGATCTGTTCTCATTCTTCTACATGTTGATATCCAGTTATGCCAACCATATATTGAATATGCTTTCTATTTTCCAGTTTGTATTTTTTTAATTCTTTTCAAAAATTAGGTGTTTATAGCTGTGTAGATTGATATCTGAGTCTTTGATTCAGTTCTATTGGTCCTCCTGTCTGTTTTTATGCCTATACCAGGGTGTTTTGTAATACCATAGATCTGTAGTAGAGTTTGAAGTTAGGAATTGTGATACCACTAGAAGTTTCTTTATTTTATAGTAATGTTTTGATTACCCTGCATTTTTTGCTTTACCATACGAAGTTGAGTTTTGCTCTTTCGAGGTCTGTGAAGAGTTTTGCTGGGATTTTGACGGGCATTGCATTGAATCTGTAAGTTGTTTTTGGTACAATTGCCATTTTTGTTATGTTAAATCTATCCACCAAAGAGCATGGGAAATGTTTCTATTTTCTGTTATCTTCTTCAATTTCTTTTTTCAAAGATTCAAAGTTCTTGTCATACTGACCTTCCACTTGCTTGGTTAGAATTACTATAAAATATTTGTATGCTATTTTTGGCTATTGTGAAGTGTGATGTTTCTCTGATTTACTTCTCAGCCCATTTACCATCTGTTTAAAGTAGGGCTATTGATTTTTTGAGTTAATTTCGTATCCTGCTACATCACTGAAGATGTCTATGAGTGGTATTAGTTAATTGGTAGAATTTTGAGGTCACTTACGTAAATATCATATCATCAGCATATAGTGAGAAAATGACTTCCTTTCTGATTTGTATCCCCTTGATGTAATTTTGTTTACTATTGCTATGGCTAGAAATGCAAGTACTATAATGATAGATGTGGAGAAAGTGGACAGTCTTGTCTTGTTCATGCCTTCAAAGGTATCACTTTGAGTTTCTGTCTATTTAGTTTGATGTTGGCAGTTGGCTTGCTGTATATTTCCTTTATTATGTTTAGGTATGTTATGTGTATCCTTGATCTCTCCAAGACCTTTATTATGAAGCAATGTCTTAATTTATCAAAGTCTTTTTCAGCCTATAATTAGGTTATCCTGTTTTTGTTTTTTTTTTTTCCATTTTGTTTATATGATGGTTTACATTGACAGATTTTTGTATGTTGAACCATCCCTGCAAATCTGGGATGAAGCATACCTGGTCCTGGTGGATGCTTTTTCTGATGTGTTCTTGGATTTACTTTGCAACTATTTTTAAAGAATTAATGCTAACTGCAATGAGCTATAATCAATTTCTTTTTCTTTTTTTAAAAAAATAAACTCTCTTCTTTAATTTTACATACCAATCCCAGTTTCAACTCTCTCCCTGCCTCCCATCCCTACCACCTACTCCCCCAAACCACTTCCAACAACTACTCAAAGAAGATATGACACATTGATTTGGGAAAGTTTGAAGGCCTTCCCTATTATATCTAGACTGTGCAGGGTATCTATACAAAGAGAATAGTTTCACAAATAGCCAATGAAAGGAGTAGGGATAAATCCTGGTGCCATTGTCACTGGCCCTTTACTCTGCTCAAACCATACAAATGCCACTCCCACTCAGAGGGACCAGTTTGGACCTATGCGGTTTCTTCCTTGTCTTGTTGGAGATCTTTAGCTCCCATTAGCACAGGTTAAATGTTTCAGAGGGTGGACCCATCATGGTCTTAACCTCTTTGCTCATATTCTCACTCCAATCACTGTTCAATTGGACTTTGAGAGCTCAGCCCAGTGCTTTACTGTGGGCCTCTGCCTCTGTTTACCTTAGTTGCTAGATGAATGCTCTATGATGATATTTAAGATATTCATCAGTCTGATTACAATCAAGGCCAGTTTGGGCACCAAATCTTCTATTGCGTAGGCTCTTAGCTGGGCTCATCTTGTGGATTTTTCAGAATTTCTCTAGTGCCAGTTTTCTTACTATCCTCATAATGACTACCTCAATCAAAATACCTCGTTCATTGCTCTCATCTCTGTCTTTCCTCCATCTCAACTATCTTGTTCCCTCAAGTTTCTCCCTTTCTCTTCTCCCTTACATTTCCTGTTCCACCCTCTCTTTCTCCCACCACTATGTTCCCAATTTTGTCAGGCAATATTTAATTTCCCCTTTCCTCATACCTTTAGTAGTGCTGACAATATACAACATCAACTCAAAATATTACTAACCCACCTATGTATAAATGATAAAGAAGTTGAGATAGAAATAAGAGAAATTTTAGAATATCATCAAATTAGATAAAATATCATGTATTAATAATAGCAAAGAAGTGAAAGACACATTTGACAAGAATTTTAAATTTTTGAAAAAAAAATTAAAGAAGATACCAGAAAATGGAAAGAAGTTAAAGAAGATACCATACTCTTGCATATTAGGATTAACATAATAAAATGACAATCCTACAGAAAGCAATCTATAGCGTGGATGTAATCATCCACTGTGAACAAGTCATCTTCATCCCAGAGATGCAAGAATGGTTCAATATATTAAAATCTGTTAATGTAATCTACCACATAAAAAAAAACTTTAAAATAAAAACCACATGATCATCTCATTAGATGCTGAAAAAAGCTTTCAGAAAACACAACATCCCTTCATGATTAAGGTCTTGGATAGAACAGGGGAAAAAGGAAGACACCTAAACATAATAAAGGCAATTATACAACAAGCCAACAGCCAACATCAGGCTAAATGGAGAGAAACTCACAATGATTCCACTGAAATCATGAACAAGACAAGGTTGTCCACTGTCTCCATATCTATTCACTATAGTTCTGGAGGTCTTAGCTAGAGCAATAAGACAACAAAAGTAGATCAAATAATCCAAATCAGAGAAGAAGAAATAAAACTCTAACTATTTGCTGATATGATAGTTTACAAATGCAACCACAAAAATTCTAGGAAGAAACTTCGACAACACTTAAACACTTTCAGTAATGTACCAGGATGCAAGATTAACTCAAAAGAATCAGTAGCCCCCCTTTACACAGATGATAAAAAGACCTAGAAAGAAATCAGCGTAACATCACTCTTCACAATAGCCACAAATAGCCACAAATTTCTTGGAGTAACTAAACAAACTAGTGGAAGACATGTATGCAAAGTATTACAAATCTTAAAAGATTGCCATTTTTTACTTTGTTAATTCTACCTACCCAGGAACACGGGAGATTTTTCCATTTTCTGGTGTTTTCTTCAAGTTCTTTCTTCAATCTTACCAAAAGCAATCTACAGATTCAATACAATGCCTATATAAATTTTAGCAAAATTTTTCATGGAACTCAAAAGAAAAGTACTCAAGTTCATGTGAAAAAGCAAAAAAGTCAGGATAGTCAAAACAATCCTGTACAATAATGGAACTTCTGGAGGTATCACAATTCCTGACTTCAAACTCTACTACTACAGAGCAACAGTATTAAAAACACCCTGGTTTTGGCAAAAAAAGAAGACAGGAGGTTCAATAGAACTGAATTAGTATGCGTAATTTTTGTGTTTATATGAGAGGAGATCCCAGAGATGACTTGGTTCCCACTTCACTTAGATCAATCTATTCACCTTTTCACATGGGTACACCATATCTGGGACAAGTTTTAGTGTCTCTAATTTTTTTGACAGTCTATCTTTCTCTGGATATCTTCTGTTTCTCTTTTTTAGGATGTAATGCTGAAGAATCCATATTCCTAAGTTTGATAATTGCATTGGTAAGGGATGAGAAGTTAAGCTGTTAACTAAACTTCATACTACAAAATATTCTGCAACTAGTCTTAAGGGTTATATTATCAAAAGTAAAATATAAGTGAGGGAAGCTGAATCATGACAAGAAGTGGAAAAGAGGGCAGACAGGATCATTGGGAACCATGTGCCTTGAGGTATAGATCACCATAGGGAACAAGAGCTTGCAGGACTTTCCTCTACGCATTGTTAATATAAACCACAGGGGAAGGGAAGTGAGAAGCTGGAGCCAACCTGATCAGTCAGGACTCAGAAAGTGTTTGTCTCTGAATGACTCTTCTCTAGCTCATACATAAGACAACAGGCTCTTCATCATCAGCAACAGAGAGTAGATGTTACTCTGGGAGCCTTTGTTAGCAAAAACATCAACAAATCACAAGCAGAAAATCATAGAACTCAATTGTCTTTGGAAAGGGCAGATGACAGATGGAACCAGGAATGGAGCTGACTCCAGATGAAATATGCAGGCAGGTGGCTGAGAACTTCGTAGTTTGAGAGCACACAAATTTATCTACAGAAAAATTACTTTGGACTTTGAAGTGCAAGTTAACTTTTGAAAAGATGTAATTGCTTAAAAACATTTTTTTCACAAATGATAACCAAGTATACTTGGTTAGTTCTTTTGGTTTAGAAGAAGGAATTAATGAATATTTCAGTTTCAAATCTACCTTTAGAAAGTGAATTTGTAGTTTCTCCAAATGTTGAAAAGCAAATATAATTGCAAGATACTCAAAATTCCCTAATATTGTCATTAAACTTAAAATGAACTAATATCATAATTTCAGACACTTTTTGATATATATGTATATATTTATATATATATATAAAATCAGTAATTCAAGTGATATATATATATACATATATATATATAATTAAATGTATGTTTGTTTGTCTGGTCATCAGAAGCATTTGGACAGCTTAAAGAGTATGTGAGAAAAAAATGCTCTAATGTGTGCACACATAGGGAGTTGAATAGAACATGACAGTGGAGAGGGGCCTCCAAGGACATCCTAGGCTGAAAGAGGAAACCACAGGTTCTGACATTAAAACTCATGCTGATGTAGCATAATTCAGAGTTTCCTTGTTGCTGAAATGAACCTTACTAGTGGTCCTCAGGAAAGATGCTGGTCCTCCTTGCCCCCTGATGGTCCATAGAGTCTCTATAAGGAAGCTTTTGTGCAGGCTCATACTGGGGTTCCCTCTCTGTTTCTCTGGCACAGAAATACATGGCTGTGTCTTCAGTTTGCAGAATGTTCAATTTTTTGAAATCTGGCTCTTGTAGGTGGCCCTACTTAATGATGTTTGCGATATAAGAGCTGAATTTTAATCAGTTCATCCACTGCTCCATATTCCTCCCATGCACTCCAGGCCCTTTCCTGGACGCTGGTAAACATAGCTTATATGATAGCTGGTTAATGAGAATCCAGAAACAGTGCTGGTGAGGGCCAGGGTCTGAGACAGCTGAACCTGGGACAGGATACCTGGGGAAAAGTACCATTACCGTCATTTATACAATCCCTTAGAATGCCTAAATGTCTTCCATGAAACCCTGAAACACTTACAGATTGGAAATATCGCCAGGCAGAGGAGCAGCTCCTCAACAACCATGCTATCCTGGAGGCTCTAGTAAGAAGGAGATGGGACTTTCCAGCTAGGCGTTTGCTTTTAACCTGAGCCTAAGAACTGCTTTGTTTTGATGGAGGTCCCTGAGAGGATAAAAGCAAGAACAAAGCAAGGGTTACAATTTTCCCTCAGGAGACTGATATTTGCCTTGTGCTTCTTGGAGGAAATGGTTGAAAAATAACCAGGAATTCACCAAGAAAACATTACTTTCAGAGGGAAAGAGTTGAGATTAAAAACACACTATTTATAATTATTTTCCATTTGAGAGGCAAATCCTTATACTTAAGTGCTTGTTCATTCAATAATGTATATGTGTCTATAGGACCCATGGACACTCATTTAATGGTACATGTTAGGGTACACGGAAAGTTTGCCTGTGTTTATGGTGGTGGGATATTTGTCATTGAAGATAAAGCAGTGATCATCTGGAAAATGGGAATCTCAGTTTTAAACCAAGTGCCTCTAAAATATCTGCCTGGAATGACATTTTAGAAACATTTGAATGGCACAATTTCCTTTATCTTTTTATTAAGGAAATGAAAAATATTTACTTTGAGACAGGCAAAGGGAATTTATCGTAGAAGAAATTTTATGAATTCTGTCTCAATAGAGCCAGATTAATGCTTAACCAAAACTTGCTATGAATCACTCCTTCCTATTTCCATCTTTCCTCTGCCTCTCATTCCTGATGAACTTTCCTTGCTTGTCCTTCTCTCATGTCTCATTTATTCTTTTCTTCCTCCCCTCCTTTCCCTGTCTCCGTAAGAACAACCCTTACTTATTTCCTCTCTTGTCTCATCCTTTTCTCTCACACCTGCGTCATTTTTTAAAACACTTCCATCCTTATGTTTTTTCTGGAAATATGCTGCAATTTACTGTTGCTCGATGTGCATAATTTCAATAGATAAGTTGTATCTATTAGACCTTGCCCAACTCAACAGTATTCCTCCAACTGACTCTGGCTATATATATATATATATATATATATATATATATATATATATATGGCTCCTATTGGTACATCTCACACACACACACACAACACACACACACACACACACACACACACACACACACACGTGGTGAGAGTCATTTATTCTTAGTATTACCCAGTCATTGATACTGTTATAGAAGTCATATGCTTCAGAAAGTGTTACTCTGACCAAGACATAAAACATCTATAAGTACAAAATTAGAAGACAGTTAAAGTGTATGCTCTTTAGCAAAATGCAAGTAGTAAATATTGGCATGTGACCTTTGTACTTAGAATTTAAAAATATTTCTGTGTTGTACTGAAAAGTGTTTTAATGCTAATTTAATTTTTTATATTTTGTGACATGGGAAGTGGTGAAAATTAGTTCCTTTATTAATTTTACATTTATTTTACGTACTGACCCACAGTTTTCCCTCTATCTTTCCATATACTCCCTCAGCCTCCCATCTACCCACCACTCAATATTCATCTATTGTCTCCATTCAGAAAGGGGAAGGTCTCCCATGGTCACAAAGTACCATGGTATAATTATCTCGTAAAAAAATTATTGAGATATCAGGTGGGTGGGGCATAACTGACCACTCTCCTCTAATTGCTAGACAATTTATCTTGCTTGTTTTTGTGTATATATTATAGAGGGAGTCATAGATATTGTGATTTCAAGTGTGTGATATCCAGAGATTGCAGTCTCCAAATTCTCCCTATTCTTTGGTACTTCTTTCAACTCCCTCTTTTTTTGAGACCGAGTTTCTCTGTAGATTTAGATCCTGTCCTGGAACTACCTCTTGTATACTAGGCTGGCCTAGAACTCACAAAGATATGCCTGCCTCTGTATGCTAAGTGCTGGAATTAAAGGAGTGCACCACCACCTGGCTTCAACCCACTCTTTAGTGATGTTCCTTGTGCCTAGTTGGGAGGGATATGGAGGGATAGGGAAGTAGATCATGTGTAAATTTTGATATAATCATTCTATCTGTGAATAAAATCTCACAAGGTTGTTTATTCTTAATACTGAACAGTCATAGTCTCTGCATTCAACAGTTACTGCTGATGGATGGAGAGTAATTTTATGTGGGGATGTTGCCATTGTCCATTGGGTGACTCAACACACACAGGAATGTGGTCAGCATTTACTAGATTGGTTGTGTCAAAAAAGAGGACCTGAATTTGTTAGAAAATTGTATGGGGTTGGCCAGAGGTAGGGAAAAAAAGAAGGAAAATTTTGAGTTAGGGTATGACGAAAATACATTGCAAACATGTAAAATCCATCATCTTAGAACATTAAAGGACTCCTACTCTAATGTTCATGAGCAGTGATTCCTTTCCATTACAAACTTAAGTCCTTGAAAATTAGATAATGTCCATGAACACTTGAGTCAACCCCATCTTTATCTTCAACATGACCTGCCAGCGTAACTTTTCTGTTGAACATATCCTCCACCCTTCATGGAACCTGAGCTCCTCAGAAGCACTAGGCAGATCTAGTTCTAGGGATAGGATCTCCTATGGATCCTGTGCCTTGAGAACAACTCCTTTATTTATCTTCTAGGACTGTCAGAGAAACACAGACTCTAACACAGTCAGAATATAAACATTTCATCGTCATTTAAGTAAAAATAAAAAGAGTACTTCATGGTACTATAAATGTAGACAGGAAAGAAATGATCCCATTACCAAAACATTGTTGGTGGTGTTAACTCACACAGTGCTCCACTGAGGATTCTTGTTAGATGTCAACTCAAATGCATGTTTCTATTTTACACTATTAGATAATGGGTTACTTTATTTAAACTTTAAATCTAAAGTGTAAAAAAATGTTTATCACATCATTATTAAACTCTTAATTTCATTACTATAATGTGGATCAACTATTTACCAAATTTATGGGGTTCTTCTAATTAATTAGAATACTTTAGCAGTCTCAAAAGTTTAAATTTTACCAATAAGAAAATAATTAATAAGTTTATTAATCAAACAACTAAATAGTAAGGATGGTAATAATCTGATTTTAAGTAGGAAAATATACTGTCAGATTTGACGATGCCAGGCACTTTTGAATTTTATTTCAACATCTTCCATGTCTGTACCAGAATCAGATAGTTTATCTGAGATCACTAACCTGAGTGACTGAGAACTGTCAGGGTCCATCACTAATTTTATATAATCATTTCACAAGAAAACCTACAGATGTTTTATAAAACAATCATTTATATTCACTTAGTTCACACTTTTCACTAAGGTGATACTTGTTCATATGTCAGAATTAGGGAAAATATCACAGGAACACATGTCACATTCCAGTTTTGTCACACTATCAAACCACGTGCTATAAACCCTGTCTCTTGTGTTTTGGATGATATAGTGTGTTCCAGGTTTGTACACTCATGTTGTCTCTGTGCCTCTTTTATTTGTAACTCTAGAAACAAGGGGAGGACAAGATCAAGAGGAGAAATTCCAAGGGTCTCTCCATACATTATTGATAACTCTGCTATACTTTGGAGGTGGATGTCTGTTTTCAGTTATTTGATAAGTAATTTTCTTACTTCAGTATGGCCTATGTAACATCCACTTGTACATTGTGTTAGAATATCACAAACACATCATGCGTGTTTTTGGTAAAAACTGAAGTCACTTGATGTTGGCATATTTTATCCAATAACTTTGTTTGAAAGATTTGCCCTGCTAATCATGTTTCCCATGATTTGTTTTGGCGGCTCCTTGGCTTGACTTATGGTAACATAACAATGGATCCTTTGTGTGTGTGTGTGTGTGTTCTTTTTTTTGTTTTTTGTTTTTATTTTTTTGTTTTATTTTATTTTTTTATCTTTTTATTAATTTATAGAAGTTTCCACTTCTGCCCTACCTCCCAATACCCTCCCATTCCCCCCACTTCCTCTCCTCCTCCCTCTCCAGCCCTAAGAGCAGTCAATGTTTCCTGCCCTGTGGGAAGTTCAAGTTCCTCCCCTTTCCCTCCAGGTCTAGGAAGTTGAGCATCCAAGCTGACTAGGATCCCAAAAATCCAGAACATGCAGAGGAAACAAGTCCCAGTGTCATTATCAATGGCTTCTCAGACAGTCCCCTTTGAAAGTGAATTTGACAGAGAAGATGCAGTTTCTCAATCACATGCAAAAACAAAAAGAATATATTGCAAAATATTCAAAATCCTCAGATTTATATTGAAGTTTAAGTCAACAAATGTCCTAATTTCAGACTCCTTTTGAAATCTTAATTGGTGCACACGCACACACACACACACACACACAAACAAACCACAACACAAAATATATTAAATTGCATGTCATTCTTTATGGTAATCAGAAGCAATTGAAAAATATAGAGGGTATGTAGAAAAAATTGATCTATATACACATAGAAGGTTGAATATAATATGACAAATGAGAGGGATCTCAGAATGTGCTTGGCTGGAAGATGAAACCATAGGTTCTGGTATTAAAACTCAAGGTCATGAAGCATATTTCTAAACTTCTTAGTGTCTGAAGTGAACCTTACTTTTGGTTTTCAGGAGTTCCTGTTGCTTCTTAGTGCCCTCTGGTGGTCCCAGATGTCTCTATAAGGAGGTATTTTTTGTGTAGGCTCAAATTGGGGTTTCCTCACTGTGTCTCTGGCACAGTAATATACGGCTGTGTCTTCAGTGTGCACATTGTTCAATTTTAAGAAGACTTCATTCTTGGAAGTGTCCCTGCTGATGGTGATTCGGGACTGGAGAGCTGAACTGTACTTTGTGGCTCCACCACCCCATATTGTTCCCATCCACTCCAGACCCTTTCCTGGAGGCTGGCGAATCCAGTGCATATCATAACCGGTTAATGAGAATCCAGAGACAGTACAGGTAAGAGACAGGGTCTGTGAGGGCTGCACCAGGCCAGGTCCTGTCTCCTTCAGCTGTACCTGGGAAATGACACCTGGAGACAAGCAGCATCGCAGTCAGTCATACATTAAATAGATGACATGTCTGGGTCCCTCTCCTGAAACCCTGAAGCACTTACAACTTGGAAATGCCACCAGGCAGAGGAGCAGCACCAGGACAGCCATGCTTTGCTGGAAGCTCTAGTGAGAAGGAGATAGAGCCTCTCAGAGAGCCCTGGGCTTTTATAGTGAGCCTGAGGGCTGCTTTGCATTGGCACATACTCTTGAGGGGGAAGAAAAGAAAGCACAGGACTTGGTTTCCACTTCCATCAGGTGAATGAGATTTGTCTTATGTTTCTTAGAGGATTTTTATATGGGAACTCTAACTTTTTCTTGTTATTGTTTGTATTTCCAAACCCTGACACATGGGAATTAGTTTGAATCACACTGTGCCGTCCTGGCAAGCAAAACATAGGAGTGTTTACGCTAAGTGAGTTCACATTTATGCAGTGCAGGCATAACAGTGTATCATAACCTAAATGCATTTGTTTAACTCTGTAAATTGCAGCACTGAACTTAATATGGAATTGGGCCACTTAGTTATTAGTAACCCTACTTTAAGAAACAACTTAAAGTTTATTCACTTGGTGTCAGTGAAATCATTCTTATTCTCAACACTTGTCTAGAAGATAACTTGTAATGAAGAAGCTCACCAACATTATTACATGTTATTTCAAGTGTTTATCTAAGAGGATACCCAAGTGACTTATTTGGGTCCTACCTCATGTGGCTCAACCTATTCACTTTCTCAAATTATTTGTAAAGATTAAGAATTTGTGGTAAATCCACCTATTACATATAATTATATTATGTTTGATAGGTAAATTCTCATCCATAAGCCTTTTATCAGTTATCTGTTTACTTATGTCTGGTAGACACATGGAGACTCACTTAATAGGTCATGTTATAGTGGTAGTGCAAGCTTGTACATTGTGGTGGGTTAGAATTCGATAAACATAATACAAATTACAGTCATCAGGGAATAAGAGACTTCATTTGAAAAAAATTCCTCCATCAGGTTGTTCTGAAAGAATGACTGTGGGGTCAGTTTCTTGAGTAATGATTGATGGAGGAGGGTCTAGACAGATGGATGGGGTGGTGCCATCCATGGGAAGTTGTTCCTGGTTTATATAAGCAAGCATGCTGAACAACCAGGGCATGCAGGCCAATAAACAGGGTTCTTTATGGTTTTCTATTCAGTTTCCACCTCCAGGTTCCTGCTCTGACTTCATGTGCTGATATACCTACATGATCGACTATAAGATTTAAGATGACATAAATCTTTTCCTTCCCATGTTGCTTAGGTATGATGATCATGACAGGTACAGAATAAAAACTACTATAATTTCAGAAAGGATGGATGTGGAGTCAGTGACAGCTTGTCTAATTTAAACCACAGAAAACATATGTCACTCATCCAAACATACACCCCCCCATACACACAAACATCATATCCTCCACCTGCAGAAACACATATTCACAGGTAAAATGATTAACGACCATTCCTCCATTCTTTTTAAGGGTCACTCTGGTTGGCTTGTACTCACTGTCTAGAACAATCAGATATTAAACTATGAGAGATTTCTTATTACTGCTTCCCTAGTGACTGGATTAAAGGTGTGTACAACACTCCAGACATCACATAAAGTGTTTTTTTAAAAATTCATTTCTTAATTAATATTTTGGATAATAATATTTTCATACAATATGTTCTGATAGTTTCTCTTGTCTTATCTTCTCCTAGAACCTTCTTCTCTCTTAAGCTGTCATTTCCATTACCATCAGAATTTTAAGGACATTTAAGAGATTGGCTCAATGACATTAACATTCAGATAGGTTTAAAATTCCATATTGACAATGGATTTTGTCTTTTAAAAATCATTTGCTTTAAGGGTACAATTTGTTACCTAGTATCTCTGGAACTGTGGATTATAGTGATTATCCTTTGCTTTACATATAGTATCTACTTTTGAGTAAATGAATACCATATTTGTCTGAGTTTGGGTTACTTAATTCAGTATGCCTTTTTTTTTAGTTCCATGTTTTTGCCCACAAATTTTATATTGTCATTTCTTTCCACTTAGTAATCCCCCATAGAATAAATATACCACATTTACTTTCTTCATTCCTTGGTGGAGGGACATCTAGATAGTTTTCAGGTTTTAGCTATTTTGAATAATGCTTACATGAACATTGATGAAAAAGTGTCCTTGTGGTATTTTGAGCATCCTTTGGATGTGTTTCCAAGAGTGGTATACCTAGGTCTTCAGGTTGATTGATCTATCTTTTCTGATAAATTTCCATACTGATTTCCAAGGTGACTGGTTAAGTTTGCACTCCAACCAGCCACGGAGGCATGATTCCTTACTCTGTATCCTTTTCAACATAAGCTATCAGTAGTATTTTTGAAATTAGTCATTCTAACTGGTATCAAATGGTATCTTACAGAGATTTTATTTGCGTTTTCATGACGATTAAGGATGCTGAACAATTCCTTAAATGTCTTTGATTTCTTTCAGATCCTTCTGTTGAGAGTACTCTTTTTAGATTGGTAGTCCATTTCTAAAAAGGATTATTTAGTATTTGATATCTAGTTTCTTGACTTCGTTATATATGCTGTTGATTAACACTGTCAGATGTGGGGTTTTCAAAAATCATTTCCCATTCTGCAGGCTGTTTTTGTCTTATTCACCATGTTATTTGACTTATAGAAGCTTTACTATTTCAGGAGATCCCATTTATTCATTGTTGTTCTCAGTTTCTGTGCTACTGGATGCATGGATTGCCCTGGAAAAGGGGTTTGATGAGATATCACAGGTAAATGGGAGTTGAGAGTGGTAGCAGGAAGGTGATGGGGATGAAGACAATAGGGAACAGGATGGTTTTGTTGGGGGAGGGTCTGAGTAGGAGAACAAAAAATGAGATATCTTGGTAGAGGGAGACACTATGGGGATAGGGAGAAATCTGGTGCTAGGAAAATTCCCAAAAATAAATAAAATATTCTGGCTAAGACTATCAGCAACAGTGGAGAGAGTGCCCAACTCGTCCTTCTTCTGTAATCTGATTGATGAATACAATACCTGTGATCATACAGCCTTCATCCAGTTAGTGACTGAAATAGAAATTAAAATCTTGTAAACTTTTAAAGTGTGTTTAAATACCTTGGTAGAGGTATCATATTTCATTTTAGCCAAAAAACAAATTGATTACAAACCAGGAATCCAAGAAGACCAGAATAAATTCTAAGACCTACAAATTACAATGCAATTTGACAGGATTTCCTGAAAGGGTCATGAAACTCAGGGACACCTTAAGCAGGATGTTAGCCAAGAACTTCTTGCAGGCTTCTGAAGCTTAAATGCTATTTGGTACCATGTTATAAGTACTAGTGTATAGCCAGGATCAATGATAAATTTTATGTTTATGTTTCATATGAGGATGATAGAGTGTAGGAAATCAATGTTAATGGTTTATAAGTCCTGCCAGGGTATTCCTGCATTTTCTGTTGGCTTTAACCAAAATCCTAAATTCTACTCTAACTGAAAAATTAACTGAATCTTGCTGTGAATCTAGGGACCCCAGTCTCAATGACTTCTGAGTCTTTTCAAGATTGATCCCGTTGCCCACACCATAGCCAGGTCTTCCCTGTGTGATGCTCTCTATCTTGTTCATATGAGATCACAAGCTGTATAGAAAAATAATGATTACAGTGGAAAATGGGACTTCAAAAATATTCAGATGCATTAAAAATTAGTACAGACTAGTTCTAGAGGATTGCAATGGGAAAATATCTCTGATACACAGAGCAAGCCAAGAATCTGAGAAGACATCCCTTCATGGGCTTGAGCACCTGCTTTGATTCAGCATTCTGAAAAGTCTTGTGCTAGTACTGGCGAGTCTCTGTTGACCCTTATTATTGATTGCTGTTCCTGAGTTCTCTGTAGGAAGGTTTCATACAGGTTCACACTGGAGTTTCATCACGGTGTCTCTGGTAGAGTAATATATGGCTGTGTTGTCAGTTTGCAGAGTTCAGTTTTAAGAAAACTTATCTCTTGGAGGTGTTCCTGCTGATGGTTACCCAGGATTTGAGAACTGAATTATAATCAGTGTTTTCATTTTACCATATTATTTTCATTAACTCCAGTACCTATCCTGGAGACTGGTGGACCCAGTGTACATGATAGCTGGTTAATAAAAACACAGGGAGAGTACAGGTGAGAGACAGGGTCTGGGTCTGTGATTGTTGTACCAGTTCAGGTTCTGATTCCTTCACCTGGACCTGGGACTGTGCACCTGGGGAAAAGCAACATCACTATCATTCAAATAGTTCATACATGATGTACCTAGTTCTCACTCTTTAAACCCTGAAACACTTACAGGTTGGAAAGAGGAGCAGCACCAGGACATCCATGCTCTTCTGTGTAAAGGAGATAGGGCTTCTCAGCTACATCTTGGATTTCATCTTGAGCCTGAGGGCTGCTTTCCATTGGGGGTGGTTCCTGAGAGGATAAAGGAAGCCAGGAAGTTTGCTTTCTTTTATGACTGACTTTTGCTTTGTGCTTCTTAGTAGAAATGGAAATGGATACTCAGTAAGAATTTCCTGGTTCTGGGTGGGTTTTTAATCCCTGATAAACAAGAAACATTTTGAGTCACACTGTGCAGACATGATAGGCAAAAGATGGGAATGTTCATGGTGAGTCCACATTCATTCAATGACCTTGGAACAGGGTATCACTTACTTGATGCATTTGAATGTCTCCAGAAATTTATATAGTGGATTAAGGATGTAATTTGAGCTAAAAATCATTAGAAATATTACTTATGAAAACTTTAAATTTATTATTTGGTGTCAGTAGAGACAATTTATTCTTATTCCTCATCTAGAATATAACATGTGATTACTAACATTTCGTACATGTGATCTCATGTGTTCATCTGGGGAAAAAACACGAGTCACTGACTTGTATCTTATCTTATTATGCTCACACTATTTACCTTTCTAATTAGGGACACCATACATGGTCATTTTTCCTTGAACATCTTTATTTACTTCAATCTGCTTTTGTCTTTGCATTTTTATGTCTCACTGTCTCTGTCCTCAGGTTGTAGCATATAAGAACCCAGGTTTTATGATTATGCATTGGTGAGAGAGGAGAAAGCCAGCAGTTCATAACACCCCATGAAAAGAAGTAGCATGCAGCCAGGCTTGAGGGTTATGTGATCTGAAGTAATAAAAAGACATAGTGATAACAAGACATGGAAGGAGGGCATGCTTGAACAGTGGGGACTGTTTGCCTTGTGGTGAGCACAACCATAGGGGACAAGGCATTTTCCTGCTATTTTCGCATGCTTTGGTAATGTAAATCACCAGGAAATGGAAATGAGGAGCTGTAACCAACCTGCCCTGTCAGATCCTGGAAAACATCCACCATTTTGTATGTATTGGTACCCTACATTTTATGTCCCTCATTTTATTGTGAATAATGTGTTTACTGTGAGTTGTAGTGGTGGAGCTAGAACATAAGATAGATGAGACAATCAACTTTGCAAATACTGATTGTAAAACAACACTATGAGTGTTGTGTTCTTCTTATTCATGGTATTCGGAAGGTTAGAAGAATAATTCTCAGAAATGTTTACTATGTCTAATATTGGGTTTGTTTGATATTTTCATTGTGGTTACAAAAATCATGAAAGAATATCACAGATACATTTCTAATACCACATTTGAGAACTTGTATTTTGTTGACTTAGTCAGATATTTTTACTTTGGTTACATCAGAGATAGTTTCTATCTGTATTCTCTACTCTCTTGCTCCCTGGGTTTTTCTTTTCTGTGAATCTGCCTAGAAGGAACTTCTGTTCCTCATTTGGACTGTGGAGTGCTCAGTTCGGTGTTCCAATATGGGTCTCCATCTGTATCGCCATCCAACGTCGGATGAAGGTTTCCTGTGCCGTTGCCTTCTTTGCTCACAATCTCTTTCCTTCTGCCTCTCATTTGGACCTAGGGAGCTAGGTCCAGTGTTCCAACTTGGTTCTCCGCCTCCATCTCCATCCATCGCCAGATGAGGGTTCTATGGTGACATGCAAAATATTGATCAGTATGGTTGTGGGCCAAGGCCGGTTCAGGCACCCTCTCCTCTGTCCAGAGAACCATCTGGGGATCTCTCCTTGGACCGGGGATCCCCTTTATAATCAAGTCTCTTGTAAACCCTAAAATGATACCCTTAGTTGAGGTATATACTTGCCTCATCCCATATCCATCCTTCCTCCCTCCCCCCCATCCCAGTCCCCTGATCTTTCCCCAATCCTCCCCTACTCCCTTCTCTCTAACCCTCTCCCTTCCCGACAACCCTCCCACCCCCCCCCCCCCATGCACCCGAGGTTACCTGGGACTCTTATCTATTTCCTACCTCCTGGCGGATAGCTAAATAATCTTCATCAGGTTCCTCTTCTTATTTAGCTTCTCTAGGATCACGAATAATAGGCTCAAAGACCTTTAATTATGGTTAGAATCCACTTATGAGTGAATACATACCATGTTCCTCTTTTTGGGTCTGGCTTACCTCACTCAGTAAAGCGTTTTCTATTTCCATCCATTTGCATGCAAAATTCAAGATGTCATTGTTTTTTACCGCTGAGTAAAACTCTAATGTGTTTATGTTCCACACCTTTTTTAACCATTCTTCTATTGAGGGGCACCTAGGCTGTTTCCAGGTTCTGGCTATTATAAATAGTGCTGCTATGAACATAGTATAACAAATGCTTTTGTAGTATGTTAGGGAATCTCTAGGGTATATTCCCAAGAGTGGAATTGCTGGGTCCTGAGGGAGGTTGACTCCCAGTTTCCTGAGAAACCGCCACACTGATTTCCACAGTGGCTGCAAAGTTTACATTCTCACCAACAATGGATGAGTGTTCCCCTCATTCCACATCCTCTCCAGCATAGGCTATCATTGGTGTTTTTGAGTTTGGCTATTCTGACAGGTGTAAGATGATATCTCAAAGTTGTTTTGATTTGCATTTCCCTGATCGCTAAGGAGGTTGAGCATGACCTTAAGTGCTTTTTAGCCATTCGAAGTTCATCTGTTGTGAATTCTCTGTTAAGTTCAGTACCCCATTTTTTTAATTGGGTTAATTAGAGTTTTAGTGTCTAGTTTCTTGAGTTCTTTGTATATTTTGGAGATCAGACCTTTGTCTGTTGAAGGGTTTGTGAAGATCTTTTCCCAGTCAGAAGGTAGCCTTTTTGTCTTACTGACAGTGTCCTTTGCTTTACAGAAGCTTCTCAGTTTCAGTAGGTCCCATTTATTTATTGTTTCTCTTATTGTCTGCGCTCCTGGGGTTCTGCTTAGGAAGTGGTCTCCTGTGCCTATATCTTGTAGACTACTTCCCACTTTCTCTTCTATTTGGTTCAAAGTGGTCGGATTAATGTTGATGTCTTTTATCCATTTGGACCTGAGTTTTGTGCATGGTGATAGATATGGATCTATTTTCATTCTTCTACAGGTTGACATCCAGTTATGCCAGCACCATTTGTTAAAGATGCTATCTTTCTTCCATTGTATAGCTTTAGCTCCCTTGTCAAAAATCAGGTGTTCATAAGTTTGTGGGTTAATACCCAGGTCTTCTATTCGATTCCATAGGTCGACTTCTCTGTTGTTATGCCAATACCAAGCTGTTTTCAATACTGTTGCTCTGTAATAGAGTTTGAAGTCAGGGATGGTAATGCCTCCAGAAGTTCCTTTATTGTATAAGATTGTTTTGGCTATCCTGGGTTTTTCGTTTTTCAATATAAACTTGATTATTGTTCTCTCAAGGTCAGTGAAGAAGTTTGATGGGATTTTGATGGGGATTGCATTGAATCTATAGATTGCTTTTGGTAGAATTGCCATTTTTACTATGTTGATTCTCCCAATCCAAGAGCAGGGAAGGTCTTTCCATTTTCTGGTATCCTCCTCAATTTCTTTCTTCAAAGACTTAAAGTTCTTGTCAAATAGGTCTTTCACTTCCTTGGTTAGAGTTACCCCAAGATATTTTATGCTATTAGTGGCTATCATGAAAGGTGATGTTTCTCTGATTTCCCTCTCTGCTTCTTTATCCTTTGTGTAAAGGAGGGCTACTGATTTTTTGGAGTTGATCTTGTATCCTGCCACATTACTAAAGGTGTTTATCAACTGTAGGAGTTCTTTGGTAGAGTTTTTGGGGTCGCTGATGTACACTATCATATCGTCTGCAAATAACGAAAGTTTAACTTCATCTTTTCCAATTCGAATCCCCTTGATCCCCTTATGTTGTCTTATTGCTATTGCTAGAACTTCAAGCACTATATTGAAGAGGAAAGGTGTGAGTGGACATCCTTGTCGTGTTCCTGATTTTAGTGGAAAGGCTTTGAGTTTCTCTCCATTCAATTTGATGTTAGCTGACGGCTTGCTGTATATTGCTTTTATTATATTTAGGTATGATCCTTGTATCCCTAGTCTCTCCAACACCTTTATAATAAATGGGTGTTGAATTTTGTCAAATGCTTTTTCAGCATCCAATGCAATGATCATATGTTTTTTTATCTTTCAGTTTATTTATATGATGGATTACATTGATAGATTTGCGTATGTTGAACCTACCCTGCATCTCTGGGATGAAGCCCATTGATCATAATGGATAATTTTCCTAATGTATTCTTGGATTCGGTTTGCCAGTATTTTATTGAGTATTTTTGCGTCAATGTTCATGAGTGATATTGGTCTGTAATTCTCTTTCCTGGTTGTGTCTTTGTGTGGGTTTGGTATCAGGGTAACTGTAGCTTCATAAAAAGAGTTTGGCAGTGATTCTTATGTTTCTATATTGTGAAATACATTAAGGAGTATAGGTATTAGCTCTTCCTGGAAGTTCCGGTAGAATTCTGCATTGAAACCATCTGGTCCTGGGCTTTTTTTGGTAGGGAGATTTTTAATAACAGATTCTAATTCTTCACGACTGACAGGTCTATTTAGATTGCTCACCTGTTCTTGGTTCAACTTTGGTATATGGTACTTAACTAAAAAAATGTCCATTTCTTTTACATTTTCCAACTTTGTGGCATATAAATTTTCGTAGTAAGATCTAATGATTCTCTGGATTTCCTCTGTGTCTGTGTTTATGTCCCCCTTTTCATTTCTGATCTTATTAATTTGCATGTTCTCTCTATGCCGTATGATTAATTTGGATAGGGGTTTGTCGATCTTGTTGATTTTCTCCAAGAACCAGCTTTTTGATTCATTGATTCTTTGGATTGTTTTCTGTGTTTCTATTTTGTTGATTTCAGCCCTCAGTTTGATTATTTCCAGTCTTCTACTCCTCCTGGTTGAATCAGCTTCTTTTTTTTGAGAGCTTTCAAGTGTGCTGTTAAGTCTCCAATGTGTGCTTTCTCTGTTTTCTTTAATTGGGCACTTAGTGCTATGAACTTTCCTCTTAGCACTGCTTTCATAGTGTCCCATAGGTTTGAGTATGTTGTGTCTTTATTTTCATTAAATTCAAGGAAGACTTTAATTTCTTTCTTTATTTCTTCCTTGACCCAGGGGTGATTCAGTAGTTGACTGTTCAACTTCCATGAATTTGATGGCTTCCTGGGGGTAGCACTGTTCTTGAATTCTAACTTTAATCCATGGTGGTCTGACAAGACACAGGTGGTTACTAATATTTTTTTGTATCATTGGAAGTTTGCTTTGTTACCCAGTATGTGGTCAATTTTCGAGAAGGTTCCATGAGCTGCCGAGAAGGTATATTCTTTCCTATTTGGGTGGAATGTTCTATAGATATCTGTTAAGTCCATTTGATTCAATACCTCCAATAATTCTCTTATTTCTCTGTTAGGTTTCTGTCTGATTGACCTGTCCATTGGTGAGAGAGGAGTGTTGAAGTCTCCTACTATTAGTGTGTGTGGTTTGATGACTGCCTTGAGTTCTAGAAGTGTTTCTTTTACATAAGTAGGAGGCTTTATATTAGGGGCGTAGATATTCAGGATTGAGACTTCCTCCTGATGAATTGTTCCTATTATGAGTATAAAATGTCCATCTCCATCTCTTCTGATTGATTTTAGTTTGAAGTCAATTTTGTTGAAGATTAGAATGGCCACACCTGCTTGTTTCTTAGGTCCGTTTGCTTGAAAAACCTTTTCCCATCCCTTTACTCTGAGTAGGTGTCTGTCTTTGTGGTTGAGGTGTGTTTCTTGTAAACAGCAGAATGTTGGATCCTGTTTTCGTATTCAGTCTCTTAGTCTGTGCCTTTTTATAGGTGAATTGAGTCCATTAATATTAAGTGATATTAATGACCAGTGGTTGTTGACTCCGGTTATTATTAATTTTTGTTTGTTTGATTAATAGAGTTTGTATGTGTCCCTTCTTTGAGTTAAGCTCGTGAAGGGTCGCTAGATGTCTGAGTTATTGTAAGCAGTGCTGGCAATGTTGGACTCCTTGTGTTGCGATTTTCCTTCTATTACTTTCTGTAAGGCTGGTTTTGTGGCTGCTAATTGTTTCAATTTGTTCTTATCCTGGAATATTTTGTTTTCTCCATTGATAGTGAATGATAGCTTGGCTGGGTATATTAGTCTGGGCTTGCATCCATGGTCTCTTAGTTTCTGCAGTACCTCTATCCAGGACCTTCTGGCTTTCATGGTTTCCATAGAGAAGACCGGTGTAAGTCTGATAGGTTTACCTTTATAAGTTACTTGCCCCTTTTCCTTTGCAGCTCTTAATATTCTTTCTTTAATCTGTATGTTTTGTGTTTTGATTATTATATGGTGAGGGGATGTTTTTTTTTTTTGATCAAGCCTATTCGGTGCTCTGTATGCTTCTTGAACCTTCATAGGGATATCATTCTTTAGATTGGGAAAGTTTTCTTCTATAATTTTGTTGAATATATTTTCTGGGCCTTTGATATGCAGTTCTTCTCCTTCTTCAATCCCTATTATTCTTAGATTTGGTTTTTTTATTGTGTCCCAGATTTCTTGAATGTTTTGTGATGAGAATTTGTTGGATTTGCTGTTTTCTTTGATCAGAGCATTTATTTTCTCTATGGTATCTTCAGACTCTGAGATTCGTTCTTCCGTCTCTTGTATCCTGTTGGTTATGCTTGATTCTGTGGTCTCTGTTCGTTTACCTAGATTTTCCATATCCAGCTGGCCCTCGTTTTGTGTTTTCTTCATTGCCTCCATTTCAGTTTTCAATTCTTGAACTGTTTCCATTACCTGTTTGTTTGTTTTTTCTTGGTTTCCCAGTATATCATTCATGGATTTACCCATTTCTTTTTTGTTTTTTTATATTTTTCATCCATTTCTTTACTCATTTCTTCAATCTTTTTGTTATACTTCTCATCCAGTTCTTTAAGGGAGTTATTCATATCCTGTTTAAGGGACTCTATTGCTTTCATAATGGCATTTTTTCCCGCTTCTTCTGGATTATGAGGTTCAAGTCCTTCTATTGTAGTGTCATTGGGTTCTGGTGTTTTCATGTTGCTTTTTAGATTGTTGGAGGAGTTCTTGCCTTGGCGTCTGCCCATCTCTTCCTTCAAATGCTCTCTACTGGATCTTCTAGTACCAGGTCAGGTTCCCTTGTTGGGCAGGGAATTCACTGACAGAAGGCCTACCTTTCCTCAGGCAGTCTATTGAAACACAGGCACTCCCTACTACCGGGTTGCACTCACAACCGAGGCCCAGCAAGCAAGGGAGTTGCTCTGGGGAGATCTTGTGGCCCCAGAGGGAAGGGGGGAAGAGAGGAAGGTGTACCTGGATAAAGGCTGGGACAGGATTCAGGAGAGCTCCACAGGGAGGAGTCGCCTCTGCCTGGTGACCAGATTGTCAAGGGGGGCGGGGAAAGGCTGAATTCCTCCTAGAGGAAGCCCTCTTGCCAGGAGATAACTCACCCCTCCTCCAATGGGAGTCTGCTAGAAGTTCACTCTCTCCTGGATAAAGGCTGAGACGGGATTCAGGAGAGCTCCGCAGGGAGGAGTTGCCTCTGCCTGGTGACCAGATTGTCAAGGGGGGCGAGGAAAGTAAAGTAATTTTATTAAATTATAAAAGTTTTCATTTACGCCCCTCTTCCCAACACCCTCCTACTCCCCCCTCCCTCCCTCTCCTCCTCCCTCTTTGTCCCTAAGGGCAGTCAGGGTTTCCTGCCCTGTAGGAAGTTCAAGTTCCTCCGCCCTCCCTCCAGTTCCAGGAAGGTGAGTATCCAAACAGACTGGATCCCAAAATCCAGTATATGCAGAGGAAACTAGTCCCAGTGTCATTGTCAATGGCTTCTCAGAAAGACTCCGGGCCAGTCACATTCAGAGAATCTGGTTGGATCATGTGCTCGTTCAGTCGCAGTCCAACTGCCCTTGGTAAACTCTCATTAGATCCGACCCCTTGTATCAGTGGGTGATAGCATCCCTCGCAGTCCTTCGTCATTTTCTTCGTCCTTCTGCTCCTCATTTGGACCTTGGGGGGCTCAGAAAGGAGATTTTCTTGAAAAGAAAAAAATTAAACTATTCTCTTGGATGACTGGATCCATGTTATAACCTTTAACAGGGAGTAGTGGTGTTTCAAACACAGTATTTATTAATCAAAACAATAAATATATTTTGAAATATTACCATTTGAGTCAAAATCTCATATAAACTACACAGGAAGTATATATATATATATATATATATATATATATATATATATATATATATCATTGGGATAAATCACAGCATTGAAAGAAAACTTTTTTAAAAATACAATATTCTAATCAGTGGTATATGCTTCTGTATGAGTAGTGTAGTGATCATGGAGACAAACAGATGAGCCAGGGTCCTCTAGACCCACATGTGGTTCTGAGATGCCTTCCTCTTCTAGGGTTTACCTCCTTCTTTGGGTTCTTCAGGAACTGATGCTGATTACTTTACAGGACCATTTTGCTCTGTGTGATGATCTGCAATTTGTTCAGGTAAAGCACATCCTTAGTTTAAAAAGCAACTATAATAGGGCTTTGAAAAACAAGTTTTTACAACACAAGAAACCATCAGTGGGTTCTGAATACAGAACTCAAAATCCTCAATCAAAGAAAAAAAATGAGTATGTCATTCAACCAGATATACCGTATAGGAATATGGAGACAAAACCATCACTGGGAATCATTGGACAACCAGACTATGCAGTCATTGAGATCCAGGCGAGGTGAGAGAAATGGTCTCAAAACAAGTGGTACAGATTGTTTGAGAAATGCATCATATTTTGGGATACACACACACAAACACAACACACAGACACACACACACACACACATAAACATTGAGAGGAGTGAGAAAGAAAGATTGAGAGAGAGAAAGGGAGAGTGAGAGAGTGAGATAGAGTGAGACATAGACAGAAATAGGGAGACAGAGGGAGATAAAGGGAAACAAGGAAAAACACTATAATAAATAAATGCACAACTGGAACCAGAAATTTAAATAATCATTTGGACATTCAAGGATTGCTTCACACCATACCTGTAGAGAAAATCTCTAAGTGTGATAAGGAGAGGCAGTGCAGACACAGAGAAGTCCCGTCCTCTATGCTTCTCTGAGCAGGCTCTTCTGTGACCCAGATCTCTAAGTGCTCTCAGCGCCCCCTGCTGGTTCTTTGTTACCTACAAGGTTGTTTTTGTGTGAGTTCTCAGTAACATTCATTCACTGTGTCTCTTGCACAGTAATATATGGCTGTGTCCTCAGATCTCAGACTGTTCATTTCCAGGTATAAAGTGTTCTTGGCATTGTCTCTGGAGATTGTGAACCGGCCCTTCACAGCGTCGGTATACCAGGTGGTACCACCATCTGCATTAATGTGTGTGATCCACTCCAGCCCCTTCCCTGAAGCCTGGCAGACCCAAATCATCCAGTAGCTACTGAAAGAGAATCCAGAGGCTGCACAGGAGAGTTTCAGGGACTTTCCAGACTGCACTAAGCCTCCCCCAGACTCCAGCAATTGCATCTCACACTGTCCACCTGTAAACACAAAGAATTCTGGTTAGAAAACTGACACAGAAGACATTTTTTTTCTCTTTCTCATGTCCAGACAACACACAATATCTCATATTTATGAATCACCTTTTAAAATAAGGCCAAAGAAACCAATATGAGCCCTAAGCCCATGGTGAGTGTCCTGTTTTCAATGCTAAACCCTGACTGGACTTGTCTCCTGTGCCAGAGATGTAGGGTCAGGGCAGAGCTGGATATTATGGGCACAAAGAAGACTTATTTGCATATCTTCCTGACATAGCAGGCTCTTTAGTTGAACCTGGGAAGAAGGCAGTACTCAGAGCAGATATAAGACATCATATACACTGGTGACTGTTATAGAAATTGAAGCATTAATGTAGCTCTGGTAGCTCTATCTCTCTCTCTCTATATATAGAAACATATATATATTTCATTGTTAGGGATTCAACAAACTTTATTTTAGTTCTCTTTTCATCATATGCATGGACAATGCTGTGTTTCCACACTGTCATATCTCTTTAGGATCAATGTGAAATAGAAAATCTCTACACACAGCTGAATTTCTGGATATTAGCTCTGTTTGTTCCTCTGTCTCTGCTGGACACAGCTTCTTCCTGAGGTGGATTAAGGTTAGAATCACACCTGTCTATAAGTAAAATTCCTTTTCTGTAATAGGAACATGAATTACACAGCCAGAAAAGAGGCCAGACACTTTACAATGGCATAAATAGTATAAGAGACCACAGGCAAGTGGGCTGGTAGTATAAAGGCTACTGTAGGTAGGAATTCCTAGAGTACTTCCCCATTTTGTTTAAATAAGAGAGTTCTAAGCCTAATACAAAATTATATACAATAGGAACAAATATATCTTGCCACAAACATGTGATAAATGTTTCAATAATTATCATATCCTGATGAGGTTTAGTCTTATATAATAAATAGCTTTGCCAAGTCATGAGAGTAAAGTCACTACAACTGTCTAGACTTCAACCACACTGGAGATTTGAGAACAAAAATAACAATACTGGAATGAGCAGGAAGTATAATTAAGCAACTTTCAAAATGTGCAACAAATGACAGAGACAACTGACTACCTTGACAACCAACTTTGTTTAAGGCCTAGAATAACTGACAGATCATTTTCTGAGGCAAGAAATTTTTCAAATTTTTATCTTACCTTTCTTGTATCCTGCTTGTCCTTTCCAGACATGGTACATTTTGTCAGTGGTAGATACATAGGCAGTTCCTTGCACAAAGGTCAGTTTTGCCAAGAAGGAAACAGGCTCCAAGAAGAGTGTCTTTGGTGCTCAACATTCTTTTGGGAAATAGATTGGGAAATTGCCAGGAGCAATTGTATCTCACTTCAACAGAGCCCTAAGTTATTTAAATACCGTATTCTACAGTTCTTTGAAGTGGTTGAAGATTACCTGTCTATGCAGAATAAAATCTCTATGTATCTAAAGAACCTGATTAGTATAATTATAAGTATGACAAACGTAGATAATTACTGATCTATATAATACCTATATAACTTAAAGTCTAGAATTTCATATTAGAATATTACACAATAAAAAACACAGTGCAACAAATGAGGACAATGACCTGAAAATATGAGTAATAAATGTAAGATATAGAAGTATCTTGATTGTATGTAGAAATGTACATTGTAATATGATAAATATATCCTAAATTTGTATAAATATACAAAAATGTTTTAAGCAGAGGTAGAAGCATGCACAAACACAATATGACAAAATAACTTTTCCTAGATATACAAATAGATGAAAATAGGAACATATTCAATATAATTTAAGTTTGTATCAACATACAAGAATCTATACCAATGTAATTTGCCTATAAAGAATAGCTCACAAGTATTCACTCAATTAATCATTATTATTATTAGTGTGAGTAAGCTCACAGTAATCTATTATCCCATCCAATTTCCCTTTTTCTTTCAAAGAGATCCCTTGGTCTACAACATGTTTCCTCCAAGCCCCAACTCTATAACAATTATAATCAACCCCTAAATGATGTCCCTAATCCTGGGGATAAACACTGTTGGGAGAGGGGATGTCATCTTCTAGAACTACTTCCAGCTGTCGTGGAGTTGATGTACTTTTTATGGGGTCCTGTGAAAGTAAAATGATGGTTAATTTCCAAGATTACTGTCTGGTATAAATGAAAATATTCTCTGAGTATTTGGTAGGGTTTTTCTGAGGTTCCTAATTAGAATTCTGGGCAGAATGTTGTAAAAAAGTATACCATTTTAGCTAACCAAGTTGAAATCACCTTGAGTAGTTGTTACCTAAAATAGATCTTAATTATAGCACTGTAAGCTTCATGATGTCATATCAACCAGGTGGAGTTGTTGTAGGGCCCCATCTGCTTTCTGAAAACTTCAAAGATTACTGCAGGAAAATTCATTGTTCATTGTGGAAATCTTAAACAATACTTATATAGACATAAATATTCAATGAAAAGTACAATAGAGAAAAACATTGGTATGAAGAAAAGTAAAATTTTTTTATAAACTTACTTGAATTTAGAGAAGGACAGATCCATTGTCCAACTCCAAAGCCAGATTTTATATATATATATATATATATATATATATATATATATATATATATATAAATGTATATAGTTTGATCACCTGTCCTTACAAGTCATATTATTTTTTCTTGATGATCCTTATTGGATAGTTATTTTTCCTTCTTTCAGCATCCAAACATCCAGGGTCTCTTGAATTTTTGAAGATGTGTATTTTCCTGTAAAGGCAAGGGCAGAACCCTGCCCCATACCTTATGAGGCTTCTAACCACCTGTATGGTTATCACCACTGTGGATGAGCTGTCATTTCTCTTTTTAAAGAGATTCTCTTTTTCAAACTGAATATTTATTAATTTTGATGGTATCCATAGTTTTTCTTCTCCTGTGGAAACAAGAGCAAAACCCCATCCCCAACATAGCACATTTCCTGGTTTCCATTTTGTAGTCAACACATCTTTGAAATAAACTGACTGATTTAATTCAGAACATTCTTCTTTTATCCAATGTCTCTCTGCAGCTGTTGTCCTTTTCTCAATAGTGTTAAGACAATTAAAGATTAATAAATCATTATGCAATCTATTCCTACAGGGTATTTTCCACCCCTTTCTGTTTATTTAGCATATCCTTTGTAGTTTGATTTAATCTTTCTACAACTACCTGACCTGTAGTAATGTGTGGTATACCTGTAATATGCTTTATATTATAATAAGAAAAAAACTGTTTCATTTTCTTAAAGACATATGCTAGACCATTTTCTGTCTTTATTTGTGCCGGTATACTCATGATGTCCATAACTTGTAAAAAAAGTGTGATTACTGAATCAAACTTTTCTGAGATCAAAGCAGTTGTCCACTGAAAACCTCATTAAGTATCTCTGGTGTGGTATAAATATTTTAATTTTCCAAATTATGCACAGTGGAAAACATCCATCTGTCAGATTTTATTCCTGTAGGTACCCATTGGGTTAGTCCCTGCAGAAAGAGGTCTTTGGTTATAGAAAGAGCAAGTAGGACATCTCTTTATAATCTTCTTAGTTTGTTGCCATGTAATAGAAAACTCTTTCTTGAAACCTTTGCTATTGGCATGATATTTCTTATGGAATTCTGAGACCTTCAACATGCTTCCAATTAATAATTGATTGATTTCTTCATTACCTTGTGCTAGAAGACCTGGAAGATCTGTATGGAATTGGGTTGTGTTATGTGGATGGCACAAAGCCTATTACTTATTATATCTTGTACCTGTGTGTAACATGATGGGAGTGCTTCTTGGGGGTTACTGTCCTGCCCAGTTCCAATAGCCGGTAAATCCCAAAGAAAATCACACAGAGGTCTCCATAAGCTATAAACTGATTGGCCCATTAGCTTATGCTTCTTATTAACTCTGAAACTTTATATTAACCCATTATTCTTATCTGTGTTAGCCACATGGCTCAGTACCTTTTTCAGTGGGGCAGGTAACATCCTGCTTCTTGGGTGTCTAAACATGACTGCAGGAAGAGCTTCCTTCTTCCCAGAATACTCCTGTACTCATTGTCCTGGCTCTATTTCCTGTCTGGTTGTCCCACCTATACTTCCTGCCTGAATACTGGGCAAACAGCATTTATTTAAATTATGATTGACAGAATACAGAAAATTCCCCTGCACCACTTCCCCTCTTTTTTTTAAACTAGGGAAAATATCCATAGTCCACTTTTTGGGATTGTGGCTGTAGTATTCTAGGATACTTCCAGATGGTTAGGAGTGCTGATAATCTTATGGGGACATAAAGAAAATTTAAAGTATGATCAAGTCCTGACTGGAGTATCCTGCGAGGCTTGATCATCTCAGGCAGCATCTTGAATCTGTTCTGGATGTAGAATTCAGACATCTGGGCCATCTGTTCCTACTGGAGATTTCTCAGGTGTTCTTCCTTGATCAAACCTGATTTTTATTAACTCAGAATTAATCCACAGCCTCTCATTTCCTTTGGAAACAAAAGCAAAATATATTCTCCAAAGTAGCATATCTTCTGACTTCAATTTTGAAGTTAAGGTATTTTCAAAATAACTATCTTGGATAGCTCAGCATCATTTATAAGCAAAGATCTTTTAGCACCTGTTGCTCCTTCCTCAGCATTCAAACGATTCAAAGAAAGCATAATAACAAACAATATCCAGATTCTCTGTATGTTTTCCATATTTATGAGGTTTTATTTTAAATTCTACTTCTTTTTTTTTAATTTTTGGCTTTTTTGAGACAGGGTTTCTGAATATCTTTGTCCTGGAACTTCTCTGTAGACCAGGCTATCCTTGAACTTACAGAGATCTTCTAGTCTCTACCTCCCCAGTGTTGGGATTAATGTTGTGTGCTTCCACACCTTGAACTCACAGAGATCTGTCTGCCTCTGCCTTTCAGGCAAATGTATTAAAGGTGTGTATCACCACACCCAACTACTCTCTTCCTTTCTTTTTTTATTTTAAGGACATTAACCTTTTTCTTTTCTCTCCCAAGCCTGCATATATTTTTAAACACACTGTATGCTATTTAAATGTTTTCTTTGTCTTTGAATCTATCTTTACTGTATATCTCTCTTTTTCTGACCACATGAGTCCTTAATTTGCGAAGCAATATTGAGAGGATTAAGGCTGTGGTTTTGATGGCTATATCCAGCCCATTCCTTAGTTTTCTGAGATTCCAGTCTCATGGAAGAGGTACTGGCTGTAGCCATGTTTAATGCCACAACTCTATGGCGTTTTAAGGTCCTTGCCAGCAAGCAAAGTACAGAAGTGTGCTAAAAACCACACACAAATGCTCTGTAGATGAACCTCCTATCTGAAATAGTCAGAGTTAGCACTAGCAGGATGGACCAGAAAGCCAGCAATTTAAAATGGTATGGCTTTTTTTCTGCTATGTATGGCTGAAAACCAAAAAGCATGTGGTCAACTTTTCATCAAAATCATTTAAGAATTTCATGGCAGGACTTCTTAAAACAGCTGCAAGGTTTAACAGCTAAATTTGTGTCAGGAAATCCCTCTTAAATGAGAGTTCTTTGCGGGGGGCCATCCTGTCCCGCAGGAATGAACGCCACCAAAAACGAGAATTCCTTCTCTGGTCACATCTTTATTTGGAGCATTCCCTTGAGGAAAATTGGGGGAAGGGAAGATAGAGCAGGGACAAGAGAAAGCTTAGAGAGAGAGCGTTGGGCCCCGAGGCAGCTGCTTTTAAACGGTGGAGCGGCTTGAACGCTGTCCTGATTGGTTAATGCCATTCTGCTGGTCTGAGCATGTGCAGGCAAGGGTGCTCAGCCCCACGTGGCTACCTCCAAACTGCAGGACCACCTGTGCCTCCAGGTGGCTCCCAACAGTTCTTGCCTCTAGACAGCAAAACCCACCCAAGAAAGTGCTGCTATCAATAAGCCATGCTTGCCTATTATTATTTATGTCTAGAATTCCTTACCAAGCTCTCTCAGGCTTTATGTGGATGCATTTGTCCACATGTTGAGAACCATTCTGATGTCTGAGGTTTTCTGTCATGCCATGTTCCCGAGGTTTTTAAGTACCAAAGGAATTACACAAAGGTCTACATTAAGTATAAACTGATTGATATATTAGCTTAAACTTCTTATTAACTCTCATTATTTTTATTAATCCATTATTCATTTCATTTCTATGTTAGCCACAACATTTGTTTCCTTAATTGACAAAGCAGTCACATCTTGCTTTTTCTTTGGCTGGGTCATGACTGCAGACTAGGACTTCCTTCTTCCCAGAATTTTCCTGATCTCATTGATCCACCTCTATTTCCTGTATGGTTATCCTGCCTATACTTCCTTCCTGGCTACTGTTCAATACGCGTTTATTTAAAATATAATTTACAAGATTCAGACCATTGTCCCACAGCAGCATCTGATATTCAGATCAAGGATCAATGACTCCAATATCACAGCAGAGACCACAAAACTTGCTTGCAAGTGAATCTGTGTAAGTAAGAACTCTGTGGAGGAAACAATGGAGAGAGAAATGTATCTACATGATGAAATTAAATTCTCTAAACTTTTAAAATGTGTTTAAATACCTTGGGTTTTAAGGTAGAGGTAGGATATTTTATTTTAGCCTAAAACAAATTGATTACTCACTAGCAGTCTGAGAAGATCAGAATAGATTCTAAGATCTACAAACAATATTTTTCAGAAAGAGACGTGAGACTCAGGGACACCTTAAGCAGTGTGTTAGCTGGAAACCTCTGACAGGCTCCTGAACCTCAGCTGCTGTCTCGTGCATTACTTCCATGGTCTAAGTACCAGAGCATAGCCAGGATCAATGATAAAATTAATGTTCATGTTTTATGTGAGGATGATGGAGGGAGTGGAGGAAATCAAGTTTAAATACCAAGGTATTCCTACATGATCTTTTGGCTCTTACTGATATCCTAAATTCTGCTCTAACTGGAGAATTTACTGGAGCTCAATTGTGAATCTAGGGAACCAACTTCCAATGATCCTTGAGTATCTTCATGATTGATCCTTGTACATACAACACAACTAGTCTGCCCTGTGTGATGTTATCTATCTTGTTCAGATAAGATTGCAAATTGTATAGAAAAATAAATATTATACTAGAAAACCAGACTTCAAAAATATTTAGATGTATTAAAGATTAGTACAGGCTAAATTCTAGAATAGTGCAATGAGAAACATGACTTTGATGCACATAGAAAGTCAAGAAACAGAGAAGCCATCCCTTCCTGGGCTTGTGCAACTGCTTTGATTCAGCATCTGAAATGATTTGTGCTAGTGCTGGGGAGTCTCTGTTGGCCCTTAGTACCACTTGCTCATCCTAAGGTCTCTGTAGGAAGGTTTTGTACAAGTTCACACAAGAGTTCCATAACTGTGTCTCTGGCACAGTAATATATGGCTGTGCCCCCTGTTTTCAGATTGTTCACTTTTAAAGAAACTGGGCACTAGGAGGTATCCCTGCTGATGGTGACTTAGGATTTGAGAACTGAATTATAAGCAGTGTTTTCATTATACCATATTATTTCCATTAACTCCAGACCCTGTCTTGGAGTCTGATGGACTCAGTTTATATGACAGCTCGTTAATGAGAACACAGGGACAGTGCAGATGAGAGACAGGGTCTGGGTCTGTTATGGCTGAGCCATGTCAGGTCCTGACTCCTTTACCTGAACCTGGAACAGTACACCTGGGGACAGGCAACATCATCATCAGTCATCCATAAATGGTGTACCTGGGTCTCTATCCTTAAACCCTGAATGACTTCCAGGTTGGAAAGGTCATGAGGCAGAGGATTAGCACCGGGACTCTCATGCTCTGCTGAGAAAGAGATGGGACTTCTCATATTGAATAATAAATACTGTTGTTAAGACCTCAAATTACCATTTGAATCAAGATCTCACATAAACTGCACAAGAACTAGACCATTGGGCTAAATCACAGAATTGGGTGAGAACTTTTTAAAAATACACTGTTTTAATTAGGGGCATTTACTTCTGTGTGGGTAGTGTAGTGCTCATGGAGATAAACAGGTGGCATAGAGTCCTCTAGACTCACATGTGGTTCTGAGCTGCCTGTGTCACCTAGGGTTTCAATCTTCTTTGGTTTCTTCAGAAACTGATGCAGGTCAAAAGACAGGATCATTCTAGCTTAGTATGATGATCTGCATTTTGTTCAGGTAAAGTACATCCTAAATTTAAAATGAAACTATAACAGGGCTGTGAAAATCAAGTTTTTGACACACAAGAACCCTTCAGTTGGTTCTAAACACAGGACTCAGAATCCATAACTTAAAAAAAGAAAGTAAAAGAAAGAATGGAAGGAAGGAAGGAAGGAAGGAAGAAAGAAAGAAGGAAGGAAGGAAGGAAGGAAGGAAGGAAGGAAGGAAGGAAGGAAGGAAGGAAGAAAGAAAGAAAGAAAATTGTGTTGTAGCAAAACAAGCCAGGCATACCATATAGGGAATGTGGAGACTAAACAATCACCAGAAATAACTGACAAACAATTCAGTTGTTGAGATCCAGGCCCACAGGTAGAAACTGTCTCAAAACAAGTTTGCAGATTGTTAGAGAAATGCTTCATAGGTCAACACACACACACACACACACACACACACACACACACACAAGCACACACACGGAGAGTAGTGAGAGAGAAAGAGTGAGAGTGAGAGAGATTGAGACAGACACGTGTAGACAGAGAGATAAAGGGTAACAGGGAGAAACACTGTAATAAATCGGCACACACAACAGAAAACAGGAATTCGAATAAACAATTGGACATTCAAGGATTGCTACACACTATATCTGTAGAGAAAATCCCTAAGTGTGATATGGAGAGACAGTGCAGACACAAAGAAGTTCAGTCTTCCATGTTTCTCTGGGCAGGCTCTTCTGTGAGTGCTCTTGGCGCCCTCTGCTGGTTTTGTGTTCCCCACAGGGGTGTTTTTTGTCTGAGTCCACAGTAACATTCACTCACTGTGTCTCTTGTACAGTAATATATGCCTGTGTCTTCAGATCTCAAACTGCTCATTTCCAGGTACAGAGTGCTCTTGGCATTGTCTCTGGAGATTGTGAACCGGCCCTTCACAGCGTTGGTATAGTAGGTGACAGTACCATCGTAAATAATGGTTGCGACCCACTCCAGCCCCTTCCCAGGAGCCTGGCGGACCCAGCCCATTGCTGTACTACTGAACGAGAATCCAGAGGCTGCACAGGAGAGTTTCATGGACTTTCCTGGTTGCACTAAGCCTCCACCAGACTCCGACAACTGCACTTCACACTGGATACCTGTAAACACAAAGAAATATGGTTAGAAAACTGACATAGAATATTTTTTCTCTTTCCCACGTACACACAATACACAGCATCTCATCTTTATGAATTACCTTTTAAAATAAGGACAAAGAAAACCAATATGAGCCTTAAGTCCATGGTGAGTGGCCTGTGTTCCGTGCTGACCACTGACTGGGAGGACTTGGGAACCCAGGCTGGTCTTCTCTGCCAGAGCTGAAGAGTCAAGACAGGGCTAGGTTTTATGGGAAAAAGAAGACTTATTTGCATATCTTCCTGCCATAACAGGCTCTGGAGTTGTACCTTGCCAGAAGGCAGTACTCAGAGCATATATAAGACATCATATACTCTGATGACAGTGATAGAATATGAAGCATTAATGTAGCTCTGTATATATAATATCCTTGTTACAGATTCACCACGCTTTATTTAGTTCTCTTTTCACGATATGCATAGAAAATATTGTGTTTGCCCACCATCATGTCTCTTTTGTGTCAATGTGAAATAGAAAAGCTCCACACATAGTTGTGTTTCCAGATAGTAGCTCTGTTGGACCCTCTGTCTCTGCTGGACATGGCTTCTTCCTGAGGTGAATCCTGACAGGAACACTTGAAACTTTTCTGAATTCTACTCAGTTCTGAGAGGTGCTATGGGCTTTGATAAATGATACATTCCTTGTTGCTATTTGGCTTCCTCTCAGTGATTGCTGTGGAGACATGTTTGTATTTGCAGCACTTAGTTGTTTGCATCTGAAGTTCTTCCTATGATCAATTTGTTCCTGCACTCTGCCTTTTGCAACTCAATACCAGGCAACACAAGGCAGGCTTCATGTTGTCTTAGGTCACTTATATTTCTGTATATCTATATTTCATCGTAATGGGGACATATAATAAGTGTCTATAACCAAACACAAAATTTTTGCATCAATTTTGTATTTTCAGACAGCTTTACTTTTATTATCCCAAACTCTCATTCTTTGCTTTCTACCCACTCAGTCCCTTTCTCTCACTTCAACCAACTTCTTCTTTGAAAACGATTGTGTTACCCTGTATTTTTCCCTCTTGTCCTTCACTTAAGTTGTCTTTTCCTACCCAACTTCCATTCTAGTTCCAAGTCGACACATCAGAAGCTGGAACACCAAACACACAGAGTCTCAAACACAGTCTGGATTCCTTAACAGGCAGAAACTGTCCTCCCCAATCTTCAATATGTTGTCTGATATAAGATTTCCAGTTTCATTCAAATTCCTCCAAGGCTTAAAAACAATGATGAAGTGCATGTGGGAAGAATGTAAGGCATGGAGCACAGGGAGGGATGCTGTGAAATGCTGTCTTCTGGACATGATATGGATATCACAATTATAGACTCATAATGAATGTTATTGTCTGTATAACCCAAATAGGGACAAGTCAGCCAAAACCCTGGTACAGATGGGGATGAAATTCCTTGGTCTTACTTTTTACTGAGGAGCAGTTGGAAATATATTTTTCCTGGACAAGGGATATAGTCACTTATTTTTGAGGGTAAGGTCACTGGAATGTATCCTTTGTTGCAGTGCTTGAATTCATATACATGCAGATATGAGCTTCACTAACAGTTATTAAGTAAGTATAAGGTTGTTAGGGACACATGCTTGGAAGATGTGAGAGGGTGGAAAACATCTCACATAGTGATCACAAACAGAAGGAATAAAGAAAATTAGTAAAAGCTGTATAGCTGAGGCTTAAAAAATTCAGAAAGCAAATGATTAAGGAATATTGGTAAATATCAAATAACTTGGTAGGCAATTTTATCTGGGACCATCTTCCCATCCAGCTAAGAACTGGGGGGTCCTTCAGTTATGCGTAAAAAATCTATTTGCAGATAATCCTACACATGATTTGTAAAATATCTTTTCACATTTGATTAGCTGTTACTTTGCTCTATGGTGACAATATCCCATCATCAATCAGAATTAGAGAAAAAGCATATTATTCTTTCCCCACCCTTTCATGGCTCATGCTGCAGGAACAGTTAATTCTGGTCTTGGTTTATACGTATTTATCATCTAGGTATCCCCTTGTCTTGAAAATTATATATAACAAATCAGAGGACATACTGAAGAGAAGAGGAATTCAAGGACATTTCTATAAACAATTGTTACTTCTTTTCTACTCCAGAGGAAAATTTTTGCCTGTGTCTATTTGTTTAATAATTTATTTACCTTAATGTGAATATGTGAAGTCTTTTAATTCATATTGGTAGGCTCTACATAAAAAGTTATGGATAATCTTTGTCAAAAGTAAAATCCTGGGATTAGAATAGAGGTATTGATTCTGATATATTTTAGGTCCAAGAAACTCATTAAAATTGTACCCTTTTAATCCATTTCAGGAGCAGCCATGCGAGCTGATCCTGACACTGACCCTGGAAAATACGACAATGAAACTTTGAGTTCAATATAGTGTGGAGTTATTTAATTCACGGTTATGTGTTTCTGCTGTCAGGATTCTAACAATGCAGTCACTGTGGTCTCCGAAGCTTCATCACACAGTGTTGATGTCACTGCTTTAATTTTATAAGAAGCCTCAACCTCAGGTGAAAAGATTCTCATTTTCTTTATAAACCTGCCCCAAGTCTATGATCTGTCAGTAAATACTAGAGAATGTCCACTAATTCTTTCTAATTTCACATAGAACACCCCACATGTTGTGTTCCTTTTCCCTCTGTTCATATTCTGTATGTGAGTAGCAGTGGTAGAGAGAGGTCTTAACATTGTGGAGCCTGCCATCCTGTGCAAACACTGATGGGCACCTGCCAATATAAGTTCTCCCACACTTGTTCAGGATGCCATGTTTGCTAGAAGAACATTTTCAGTCATGCTCAGTGTGTCTCATCTTTGGTTTGTCTGATTTTTCATTTTCCTTTTTGGATCTTGTGAAAGATCACAAGAAAAATTGTATAATTTCCATACCATCCTGGAGAACTGGTATGTGACCTCTTAGTCAAGAATTTATTTCTTTGGTTACGTCGGACAGAGTTTGTGTCCACATTTTGCTTTCTCATGATTCTAGCAGTTCCCTTTTCATGAAACTCTCCAGGAGTAATTGCTAAGAAAAAGTGTTCCAATGGAATGCCTTTAGGGTAAAACTTCACAATACTTACAATTACCCCATATTTGAGAGGTGTATCTTTATCCTTGAGTTTGTTTAGTCATTTATTCAGTTCAGTAATGTCTAGTGGGCGTTCAGTTAATGGTTCCTGCTACCATGTCAGTATGATATTTTATATTCGTACGATGGTTAGAAATTTCTCAATGTAGAAAAAGCTATGATAATCTGGGAATTGCAAACCTCAGTTGGAAGAAAATGCTCCCACTAGATTGGACAGTAGGCAAGTCCTTAGCAGCATTTTAGCAACATTGGAATAGCACAATTTCCTTTATATTTTTGAGGAAAGAACTGAAAAATATTTCATTTGGGACAGGAAAAGAGAACTTATTACTGAAGCAAAACTTTTATGAAGATTTACACAGAATAAAACTTATTTAACTATGAATCAGTCATTCCTACTTCCCTCTTTCCTCTTCCTTTCACTCTCTCCCAACCCCTCTCTTCCATACTTCCTTCCATTTCCTTTTTTTCTGATTATATGCAGCATTTTGTTTCTGCTATATGTGCATAATTATTATGGCTGCACTGTACCTAAAAGGCAACACCCTACTCTATCACATTCCATCAGCAGTCTCTTATTATCTTTCTTGGTTTTCATAACATACATAATATGTTTGTTTTGAGGTGAGTATTCAGAGGTCACTTGTTTTCAGCGTTAGGGCAATCCATGCTTTACATTTTACACACTTCAGAAAGTGGCTTCACTGACCTAGGCTTAGAGGGGCAGCAACCTATGTGAACAGATAGAGTAGACAGTGTAAACATATGCTCCTTAGCCACACACCATTGATAGATTTCCTCATAGCATTGTGACCTTTGCATTGTTGATTTTTGAACATTTATGAGTTCTTAGTTTACAAAATATTGAAAATGTTTTAATTTTGAAGCATGACTATTTCAGTAAAAAATATTGAGGATCTGAGGTGGGTGTGGCATATGAGGTCCCTCTCCTCTATATGATGGACCGTTTTTTTATTAAAAATTTCCACCTCCTACCCTCCTTGAATTTCTCTCCCCGTCCCCCTCCTCCTCCCTTTCCACTCCAAAGAGCAGTCAGGGTTCCCTGCCCTGTGTGAATTCCAAGGTCCTGCCCCTACATCCAGGTATAAGAAGGTGAGCATTCAAACAGAATAGGCTCCCACAAAGCCAGTCCATGCAGTAGAATCAAAACCCAGTGTCATTGTCCTTGGCTTCTCAGTCAGCCCTCATTGTCAGTCACATTCAGAGAGTCCAGTTTGATCACATGCTCCATCAGTCCCAGTCCAGCTGGCATTGCAGAGCTTCCATTAGATCAGCCCCATCGTCTCAGTGAGTGGGCGCACCCCTCGCAGTCCTGACTTCCTTGCTCATGTTCTCCCTCCTTTGGCTCCTCATTTGGACCTTGGGAGCTCAGTCCAGTGCTCCAATGTGGGTCTCTGTCTCTATCTCCACCCATCGAAAGATGAAGGTTCTATGGAGATATGCCAGATATTCATCAGTGTGGCTATAGGGTAAGGCCAGTCCAGGCGTCCTGTCCTTGGCTGCCCAAGGAACAAGCTGGGGATATCTCCTTGCACACCTGGGAACCCCTTTCGAGACAAGTCTCTTGCCAACCCTAACATGGCTCCCTTAATTAAGATATCAAATTCCCTGCTCCCATTTCTACCCTTCCTCCATCCCAAACATCCAGTTTCCCCAAGCTCTCCAAATTCTCTTCTTTTCCCTTCTCTCTCCCCATCTGTCCTTACCCTCACACCACCCCCACACCCAAGCTCCCATTTTTTTCCTGGCAATCTTGTCTACTTCAAATTTCCATGAGGATAACTTTATGTTTTTCTATGGGTTCACATTCTTATTTAGCTTCTCTAGGATCACAAATTATAGGCTCAATATCCTTTATTTATGGCTAGAATCCACTTATGAGTGAATATATACCATATTCATATTTTTGGGTCTGGGTTACCTCACTCAGGATAATGTTATCTATTTCCATCCATTTTCATGAAAATTTCAAGATGTCATTGTTTTTTTACCGCTGAGTAGTACTCTAATGCATATATATTCCAGAATTTCTTTATCCATTCTTCGATTGAGAGGCATCTAGGTTATTTCCAGCTTCTGGCTATTACAAATAATGTTGGTATGACATAGTTGAACAAATGCTTTTGAAGAATGATAGGGCATCTCTTGTGTATATTTCCAAGAGTGGTATTTCTGGATCCTGGGGTAGGTTGTTCCCAAATTTATGATGGACCATTTAATTGTTTTATTTTTACATATCTTGTACAGGAACGAATAACAGTTCATGTGTGTAATGACCATGCAATGTCCAGAGCTAACTATCTCAAGGAAATGCTCTCCATTTTATGGTACATTTATGCTTTCAACCCACTCTTCAGTGATGTCCATTGTGCCTTGAGGGAGAAATATTGAAGGGTAAGAAAGTGGGGGATGTGGGACGACTCACACAGTTGCGTATTCTCAAGAGTGAATAGTTATGGACTCTCTACATTCAATGATGTCTGCTGGTGGATGGAGATTCATTTTATATGCCGGGGTAGCTACTGGTTGTTTGTCTTTTTAAACACCCATGGCATAAAATAAATATTATCTGGATTCATTGAGTTATAAAAAGAGAACATGAATTTTGGAGAAAAATGTGTTGGGAGGGCCAAGGAGACAGAATTGGAAAAAAAAGTTGAGTGAGAATATAGTCAAGATACTTTGAAATTGTGAATGAGTTCTCAAAAAATATGAAAAAATCTATTCAAAATTGTATAATATATTTAAATTCCATCACTGTAGAACACTAAAGGTCTCCTACACCAATGTTCTGAGGAGCAGGTGGTTCACCAGGAGTGTCTTCCTATCCTCACAAATTGAAGTTCTTTAAATCTGTACTGTGTCCATGAATGCTGAAGACATCCCTAGTTCATTGCTTTTTCTTCAACAGACTCTGACAGTGTCACTGCTTTTGTTGAACACACCCTCCACTTCTCATGGAATTTGCACTCCTATGAAGCACCTATAAGGTCTAAATCTGAAGGAAAGATTCTTAATGACTCCTGTGCCTTGAGGAACATTCCTTTAAACACTTCTTAGAGCTACTAGACAAACACAGACTCTAAGGAATGTTCCTCTCACTTCCCTTCCTTTTGCTCCAGTCTGTCAATATTTCTTTGGATACTCACAGATGCTACAACTTGTTCCTCTCCTATCTATGATTCTTTTCAAATAAAGAAAGCAAGGCTTTTTTCTTTCTTTCTTCCTTTTTTATTATTTTTGTTACAAATGAACACATATCAAAATTACGTAATTTTTTTTGCTTTTGAGAAGATCCCCCCTTCACCAAAGATATGAGTAATGTATATCATATTTTATTAAAATATGATTTTTGTTATCAGATTAAAGACATAAGCCTATAATTCATACATAGACATCAGACAGTTTATTCTCATGGGAACAGATATGAAGTAGAGGTATGTGAAAAAGAAAACCTAAGGGAAATAATCAATTTATGTTACAAAGAAAATTCTTTAGTGCTGGTAAATTCAGCAGTCTGTACTGAGAAAAAGCATACATAAATATATAAAAGGAAAGATAAAAAGAGAAATTATTCCCAAACGTAGTTCTTAACATCACAGAAGATCCTGCAAACTCCAATCATCAGAGTGATCCGACAGCTGTCTTAGAATGGGAGGTGAAGCACAGAGATGCCTTACCTGGTGAGTAGGACAAATACCTGAGGCTCAACTGCTGTCACCAGCTGCATTTTTCTCTCAGTCTCAATGATGGAGCCTTCTTAGGATCAACGACTTTGCACACAACTTGTGACAAGCTAGACAGTATGTTTATTGTTTGGTCTGTTGGGCACACATTGTGTGAGGCCTATGTTGAGTGTAAAGCTTTCCAAGATTTCCAAGTCACTGGCCATGCTTGACCTTTCTGTTTAACTTGAATCCTATCCTGTTTCAACCATGAAACCCAACAGAGGCTCTGCACTGAGTCTAGGGAAGCTCACATTTTGGAGTCCTAAATTATTTCACCACCTGATCCCATTGCCCACTGTAGAGTTAGTTCTTCCAGGTGTGATGGTCTCCATCTCTTTTGGGTAAGAGTACACACACACACACACACACACACACACACACACACACACACACACATATATATATATATATATATGTATATCACAGTTGAAAATACTTTTAAAATATATGACCAATTCAAATATGTCTACACACCACACCTGTAGAGAGATTTTCTGATTTATTTACAGAAGAATCTCAGACATATGGATCTAGTCCTTCATGTTCCTCTGCTCCTGTTAAGGGTGACTTTGGCCTGACTGCTTTCTCTCTGCTTTCCTATGTTCATAAGGATGCCCTGTAGGGAGGCTTCTGTCTAGGTTCATACTTATTCTCCTCGATGTGTATTTTGACACAGGAATACTTGGTTTTATCATAGATTTTAAGACTATTCATTATGAAGTACAGAGTGCTCTTGTAGTTTTCTCCAGAGATGGTCAATTGATCCTGGACAGAATTTGAATATTTTATTGAGACACCAGTCTTACATGTATAAGACCCTTTCTAGTCCCTTTCCTGGAGCATGGAAGATCCAGTGCATATAGTAATCCCTCAAGGTGAATCTAGAGGTACACAGTCTAGTTACAGGAATGCCCCAGGCTGCAACAGTTCTCCTCCACTTGCTGCACCTCTCACAGGACACCTGTAAACACCATGGTTCTTTGCAGTAAACTGTTACGCATGTCTATTTTCCATCTAACTCATATCCACTTACAAACTCAGTATCTCTTCTTTGTCCTAAATTGCTTTGTAAAAAAGCAAGAATAAAAACCCAACTCAACCTCAATTGCACAGTAAATGCTCTGTTCAGTGATCTCTGAATGGACAGACCTAGAAATCCTAGACTGGGCAAGTCTTCCATAGCTGTGGGGTTAGGTCTGGGCAGGTTTTCCGGAGCAGAATAAAGTCTTGTTTGTATTTTCCTGCTATTTGTGTTCTCTTAACCTGGGCTCAAAAAGAAGGCTATACTCAGGACAGATCTCATATTCATGGTGGGTACTGTAACCATTATAGGATTCAAGAAAATCTACCCAGTAATGTGGTTGTGTCCTGTAAATATTCAACACTCAAACATCCAAGGCTCATTTATACCATTATGGCTCCTAGATAACACAGTTACGTGTTTCCAGTTCAGGAAGGAAGCCTGGTTCTCAGACAGTCATGTTTACAATTATTGAAAGCACCATAATATAATTTTTCTTCAGAAGAAAGCCTGCAGCAAGGGAGTATCATTTTCTGTAACTCTTCTAGAAATTGAGGGAGGCTACAGTCTTTTGTGAATTCTTTCCCATGCTTTTGGCATTTCAAATTTTTCCCTTGAGAAATATCAGGGTGAATTTGTCATGACTTGAATTCATTAAATTCTCAGATAGCTGGCTACCACTATATTTTGCCAGGTGTTTTCAGACTATGTATAATCCTATGGTCTACCTTGGGGAGCACATAACCTCAGAGTGTGCCCACATCAGGAGTCTCCTTTACCACACACATGCATCTGTCCTTGGATGTATAACCTTAGTTGTACAGAAGACACCAAGGAGGAATGGAAACTTCACAATGTAGTTAATCACTAAAATATCAGTAAACCTGCAACATAAAATCTTGGACTGCTCATTTAGGTTAAAAATATATTTTATAACTTTTAAAAACATGAAACTATGCTGATTATTACTCTATCTAATCTACAAATAAGAAAGTGTAAAATGTGAGCATGAGGGCCTGAGATGACCCTTAGGAAGCATCAGTACATTCTAGCACTGCTTTCACCAACAATTTAGCTCAGGGGCAACAGAGTCAAGACAAAGAGATGGGGTCTGTGATGAGACAACCCTGCCTGATTAATGAACTCTTTTTGGAAACACGGATATTTAGTAATATTTTACTGTTCTTTTCATTTACTTTGGAGTAGCAATCTTCCATCCAGTGTTCTCAGCTCCCCCAAACTCCTCCCTCTGAGGATTTACATCTTCTTTATATTCATGCAGGACATATAAGAACTGTGGTGTTTAGTTCTCTGAACAAATCCATTAACAAAAGTTTTCAAAAGAGTTACCCAAGGTCTGATGGAAATAAGAAGTAATCACATCAATCGCCAATCTTAGGGAGAGAAATAAAGGGATGAGTTGAGAGAGGAAGAGTGAGAGAGATTTTTATTTGATGTGCTGTGATTTCTTTTTATTATGTTCGTCTCTCTCTTGTCTGATATTCTCATTGTGGTTACAAAAATCAGGGAAGAAATATCAGAGAAATAAAGGGACATTTCTGATAGTACATTTGGGAACTTGGTATAGGTCAGCTTATTATTAAAGTCACACATTACTTACAATTATCTTCCATTTTAGGGGTCGATCCTTATTCTTACGTGTTTTATCAGTCACTTTCAACTCTCTGCAACCTCAGCCACACATTCCAACATACAAAGACAGAGACACACAAATAGAATGAGAATGAAATTACCACTTCCAGATACAGTCCCATACCCATCCTACACACCCACAGTCAGAAACACTCTCAAATCCATTGGTAAAAGGATGGCGTTTTTCATTTTCTGACGGGTTCATCTAGGTGGCAGGAATTTTCCATATAAACCAAGATATGACTGATTTTCTTGATTCTGTCTCTCTATTGAATGTATTAAGACTATATTTCACCATGCCCTACCATCAAATGCACTGTTGTCTATAATTAAAGAATTTATTAACTTGAAAACTTTCAATACAATATATTCTGATAATTATTTACATTCTCTCTTCTTTTGAAGATCCTACCCATTTCACCATTTCCAGATTTCCATAATTGTCAGTTTTAAGGGTTATTTATGAGGACATATAAGGGTTTGAACTCAAGTCATTCATTTTCATATAGACAGTTAATGGTTTAAAAACCCATAATTGGCAATACATTTTTCTTTGAAAAATTATTTTACAATACATGTATTTCTTTTACATATTACAATTATTTTATCAATGTATAGTGATAATATCCAGGACAGTAACGTGAGGGGGCCTGTTTGTTGGGGTTTTTTCTGTCCTGCCCGCCCCCCCCAACCCCAGATGTTTAGTCCCAGAGAAAAATCACACACAGAACTCCATAAATTATAAAGCTGATTGGCCCTTTAGGTCAGGCTTCTTATTAGCTAACACTCTCATCTTGATTAATCCATTTTTCTTTTTTTTTGAAAGTAATTTTATTAAATTATAAAAAGTTTCCATTTACACCCCTCCTCCCAACGCCCTCCCACTCCCCCCCTCCCTCTCCTCCTCCCTCTTTGTCCCCAAGGGCAGTCAGGGTCTCCTGCCCTGTGGGAAGTCCAAGTTCCTCCCCCCTCCCTCCAGGTCCAGAAAGGTGAGCATCCAAACAGACTGGATCCCAAAAATCCAGTATATGCAGAGGAAACCAGTCCCAGTGTCATTGTCAATGGCTTCTCAGAAAGACTGCAGGCCAGCCACATTCAGAGAATCTGGTTGGATCACATGCTCGTTCAGTCACGGTCCATCTGGCCTTGGTAAACTCTCATTAGATCCGACCCCTTGTATCAGTGGGTGATAGTATCCCTCGCAGTCCTTCGTCATTTTCTTCCTCCTTCTGTTCCTCATTTGGATCTTGGGGGGCTCAGTTCGGTGCTCCAACGCGGGCCTCCATCTGTATCGTCATCCAACGCCAGATGAAGGATCTATGGTGATAAGCAAAATATTCATCAGTATGGTCACGGACCAAGGCCGGTTCAGGCACCCCCTCCTCTGTCCAGAGAACAATCTGGGGATCTCTCCTTGGACCTGGGATCCCATATATAATCAAGTTTCCTGTAAACTCTAATATGACTCCCTTAGTTGAAATATATTCTTCCCTGATCCCACATTCATCCTTCCTCCCTTCCCCGCATCCCGGTCAACCGAGCTTTCTCCATTCCTCCCCTACTCCCTTCTCTCTAACCCTCTCCCCTTCCAACAACCCTACCACCCCCCCCATGCACCCAAGGTTACCTGGGACTCTTGACTATTTCCTACCTCCTGGCGGATAGCTAAATAATCTTCATCAGGTTCGTCTTCTTATTTAGCTTCTCTAGGATCACGAATAATAGGCTCAAAGACCTTTAATTATGGTTAGAATCCACTTATGAGTGAATACATACCATGTTCCTCTTTTTGGGTCTGGCTTACCTCACTCAGTAAAGCGTTTTCTATGTCCATCCATTTGCATGCAAAATTCAAGATGTCATTATTTTTTACTGCTGAGTAAAACTCTAATGTGTATATGTTCCACACCTTTTTTAACCATTCTTCTATTGAGGGGCACCTAGGCTGTTTCCAGGTTCTGGCTATTACAAATAGTGCTGCTATGAACACAGTTGAACAAACGCTTTTGTAGTATGTTTGGGCATCTCTAGGATATATTCCCAAGAGTGGAATTGCTGGGTCCTGAGGGAGGTTGACTCCCAGTTTCCTGAGAAACCGCCACACTGATTTCCAAAGTGGCTGCACAAGTTTGCATTCCCACCAACAATGGATGAGTGTTCCCCTCATTCCACATCATCTCCAGCATAGGCTATCATTGGTGTTTTTAACTTTAGCTATTCTGACAGGTGTAAGATGGTATCTCAAAGTTGTTTTGATTTGCATTTCCCTGATCGCTAAGGAGGTTGAGCATGACCTTAAGCGTCTTCTGGCCATTCGAAGTTCATCTGTTGTGAATTCTCTGTTCAGATCAGTACCCCAATTTTTAATTGGGTTAATTAGAGTTTTAGTGTCTAGTTTCTTGAGTTCTTTGTATATTCTGGAGATCAGACCTTTGTCTGATGAGGGGTTGGTGAAGATCTTCTCCCAGTCAGAAGGTAGCCTTTTTGTCTTACTGACAGTGTCCTTTGCTTTACAGAAGCTTCTCAGTTTCAGCAGGTCCCATTTATTTATTGTTTCTCTTATTGACTGTGCTACTGGGGTCCTACTTAGGAAGTGGCCTCCTGTGCCTATATCTTGTAGACTACTTCCCACTTTCTCTTCTATCAGGTTCAAAGTGGACAGATTGATGTTGATGTCTTTAATCCATTTGGACTTGAGTTTTGTGCATGGTGATAGATATGGATCTATTTTCATTCTTCTACAGGTTGACATCCAGTTATGCCAGCACCATTTGTTAAAGACGCTTTCCTTCTTCCATTGTATACCTTTAGCTCCCTTGTCAAAAATTAGGTGTTCATAGGTTTGAGGGTTAGTATCTGGGTCTTCTATTCGATTCCATAGGTCGACTTCTCTGTTCTTATGCCAATACCAAGCTGTTTTCAATACTGTAGCTCTGTAATAGAGTTTGAAGTCAGGGATAGTAATGCCTCCAGAAGTTCCTTTATTGTATAAGATTGTTTTGGCTATCCTGGGTTTTTTGTTTTTCCATATAAACTTGATTATTGTTCTCTCAAGGTCTGTGAAGAAGTTTGATGGGATTTTGATGGGGATTGCATTGAATCTGTAGATTGCTTTTGGTAGAATTGCCATTTTTACTATGTTGATTCTCCCAATCCAAGAGCAGGGGAGGTCTTTCCATTTTCTGGTATCCTCCTCAATTTCTCTTTTCAAAGGCTTAAAGTTCTTGTCAAATAGGTCTTTCATATCCTTGGTTAGAGTAACCCCAAGATATTTTATGGTGTTTGTGGCTATCGTGAAAGGTGATGTTTCTCTGATTTCCCTCTCCGTTTCTTTATCCTTTGTGTATAGGAGTGCCACTGATTTTTTGGAGTTGATCTTGTACCCTGCCACGTTACTAAAGGTGTTTATCAGCTGTAGGAGTTCTTTGGTAGAGTTTTTGGGGTCGCTTATGTACACTATCATATCGTCAGCAAATAACGAAAGTTTAACTTCATCCTTTCCAATTCGAATCCCCTTGATCCCCTTATGTTGTCTTATTGCTATTGCTAGAACTTCAAGCACTATATTGAAGAGGTATGGATAGAGTGGACAGCCTTGTCGTGTTCCTGATTTTAGTGGAAAGCCTTTGAGTTTCTCTCCATTCAATTTGATGTTATCTGTCGGCTTGCTGTATATTGCTTTTATTATATTTAGGTATGATCCTTGTATCCCCAGTCTCTCCAACACCTTTATCATAAATGGGTGTTGAATTTTGTCAAACGCTTTTTCAGCATCCAATGAAATGATCATATGATTTTTTTCTTTCAGTTTATTTATATGATGGATTACATTGATAGATTTGCGTATGTTGAACCATCCCTGCATCTCTGGGATGAAGCCCACTTGATCATAATGGATGATTTTTCTAATGTGTTCTTGGATTCGGTTTGCCAGTATTTTATTGAGAATTTTCGCATCGATGTTCATGAGTGAGATTGGCCTGTAATTCTCTTTCTTGGTTGTGTCTTTGTGTGGTTTTGTTATTAGGGTGACTGTAGCTTCATAAAAGGAGTTTGGCAGTGACTTTTCTTTTTCTATATTGTGGAATACATTAAGGAGTATAGGTATTAGCTCTTCCTGGAAGTTCTGGTAGAATTCTGCATTGAAACCATCTGGTCCTGGGCTTTTTTTGGTAGGGAGATTTTTGATAACAGCTTCTAGTTCTTCACGACTAACAGGTCTATTTAGATTGTTCACCTGGTCTTGGTTCAACTTTGGTATATGGTACTTATCTAAAAAAATGTCCATTTCTTTTACATATTCCAACTTTGTGGCATATAAACTTTCGTAGTAAGATCTAATGATTCTCTGAATTTCCCCTGTGTCTGTGGTTATGTCCCCTTTTTCATTTCTGATCCTATTAATTTGCAAGTTCTCTCTCTCTGCCGTTTGATTAGTTTGGATATGGGTTTGTCAATCTTGTTAATTTTCTCCAAGAACCAGCTTTTTGCTTCATTGATTCTTTGAATTGTTTTCTCTGTTTCTATTTTGTTGATTTCAGCCCTCAGTTTGATTATTTCCAGTCTTCTACTCCTCCTGGGTAAATCAGCTTCTTTTTTTTCTAGAGCTTTCAAGTGTGTTGTTAAGTCTCCAATGTGTGCTTTCTCTGTTTTCTTTAGGTGGGCACTTAGTGCTATGAACTTTCCTCTTAGCACTGCTTTCATTGTGTCCCATAGGTTTGAATACGTTGTGTCTTTGTTTTCATTATATTCAAGGAAGACTTTAATTTCTTTCTTTATTTCTTCCTTGACCCAGGGGTGATTTAGTAGTTGACTGTTCAACTTCCATGAGTTTGTTGGCTTCCTGGGGGTACCATTGTTGTTGAATTCTAATTTTAATCCATGGTGATCTGACAAGACACAGGTGGTCACTAATATTTTTTTGTATCTGTGGAAGTTTGCTTTGTTACCAAGTATGTGGTCAATTTTCGAGAAGGTTCCATGAGCTGCAGAGAAGAAGGTATACTCTTTCCTTTTTGGGTGGAGTGTTCTATAGATGTCTGTTAAGTCCATTTGATTCAGTACCTCCAGTAAATCTCTTATTTCTCTGTTAGGTTTCTGTCTGATTGACCTGTCCATTGGTGAGAGAGGAGTGTTGAAGTCTCCTATTAGTGTGTGTGGTTTGATGACTGCCTTGAGTTCTAGAAGAGTTTCTTTTACATATGTGGGTGCCTTTATATTAGGGTCATAGATATTCAAGATTGAGACTTCTTCCTGATGAATTGTTCCTGTTATGAGTATGAAATGTCCATCTCCATCTCTTCTGATTGATTTTAGTTTGAAGTCGATTTTGTTAGATATTAGAATGGCCACGCCCGCTTGTTTCTTAGGTCCATTTGCTTGGAAAACCTTTTCCCAACCCTTTACTCTGAGTAGGTGTCTGTCTTTGTGGTTGAGGTGTGTTTCTTGTAGACAGCAGAATGTTGGATCCTGTTTTCGTATCCACTCTCTAAGTCTGTGCCTCTTTATAGGTGAGTTGAGACCATTGATATTAAGTGATATTAATGACCAGTGATCGATGACTCCGGTAATTTTTTTGGGTAGTAGCGTGTATGTGTTTTCCTTCTTTGAGTTGTGCTTGTGAAGGGTCGCTAGATGTCTGAGTTAATGTAGGCAGTGTTGGGAATGTTGGATTCCTTGGGTTGTGATTTTCCTTCTAGTATTCTCTGTAAGGCTGGATTAGTAGCTACGTATTGTTTAAATTTGTTTTTATCCTGGAATATTTTGTTTTCTCCGTTGATAGTGAACAATAGCTTGGCTGGGTAAAGTAGTCTGGGTTTGCATCCATTGTCTCTTAGTTTCTGCAGTACCTCTATCCAGGACCTTCTGGCTTTCATGGTTTCCATCGAGAAGTCTGGTGTAAGTCTGATAGGTTTACCTTTATAAGTTACTTGACCTTTGTCCTTTGCAGCTCTCAATATCCTTTCTTTAGTCTGAATGCTTTTTGTTTTGATTATTGTATGACGAGGGGATTTTTTTTCTGATCCAGTCTATTCGGTGTTCTGTATGCTTCTTGAACCTTCATAGGAATATCCTTCTTTAGGATGGGAAAGTTTTCTTCTATAATTTTGTTGAGTATATTTTCTGGACCTTTGAAATGCAATTCTTCTCCTTCTTCTACTCCTATTATTCTTCGATTTGTTTTTTTTTATTGTGTCCCACAGTTCCTGAATGTTTTGTGATGAGAATTTGTTGGATTTGCTGTTTTCTTTGGACAGAGTGTTTAATTTCTCTATGGTGTCCTCAGAGTCTGAGATTCTTTCTTCTATCTCTTGTATTCTATTGATTAAGCTTGTTTCTGAAGTCTCTGTTCGTTTACCCAGATTTTCCATAGCCAGCCGGCCCTCGGTTTGTGATTTCTTCATTGACTCCATTTCAGTTTTCAAATCTTGAACTGTTTCTATTACCTGTTTGATTGTTTTTTCTTGGTTTCCCAGAATTTCATTTACGGATTTACTCATTTCTTCAAACTTTTTGGTATATTTCTCTTCCATTTCTTTACTCATTTCCTCAATTTTTTTGTTATAATTATCTTCAATTTCTTTACGGCAGATTTTCACCTCCTGTTTAAGTTCCTCTATTATTTTCATAAAGAAGTGCTTAGAGTCGATTTCTTCTATTTCTTCTGGCGTAGGGTGTTCAATTCTTCTAGTTTCGAGCTCCCTGGATTCTGGCGATGTCATGTTGCCTTTCAGGTTGTTGGAGGAATTCTTGCATTGGCGCCTGCCCATCTCCCCCACTCTGGATGAAACTCCTCAGCACTTTCTGGATAGAACTCCTCAGCACTCTCTGGGTAGGACTTCACAGCACTCTCTGGATAGAGCTCCTCAGCCCTCTCTGGGAAGAACTGCTCAGCAGGGCAACAGGGCTAGCTGGTCTTCCCAGGACTCAGGAGACAAAGGGCCCGCAGCAGTGGGGGGAGGGGAGGGGTCCCTTGGAACACCAAAGACCCTGCTGCAGAAGCTGGGGGGGGGCTGTGCTCTCTTCCTGGGCAGGCAGGCTGCCCAGGCTAGCACCCACTCACCTCTCTGGGAAGAACTGCTCAGCAGGGCAACAGGGCTAGCTGGTCTTCCCAGGACTCAGGAGACAAAGGGCCCGCAGCAGTGGGGGGAGGGGAGGGTTCCCTTGGAACACCGAAGACCCTGCCGCAGAAGCTGAGGTGGGAAGGGCTGTGCTCCCTTCCCGGACAGGCAGGCAGGCTGCCCAGGCTAGCACCCACTCACCTCTCTGGGAAGAACTGCTCAGCAGGGCAACAGGGCTAGCTGGTCTTCCCAGGACTCAGGAGACAAAGGGCCCGCAGCAGTGGGGGAAGGGGAGGGCGATTAATCCATTTTTCTAATCTATTTTAGCCATGTGGCTCAGTACCTTTTTCAGTGGGGCAGCTCACATCCTTCTGCTTCAGTGATCTGGGCAGGAGTGCAAGGAATCAACTTCCTCCTCCCCAGAATTCTCCTGCTCCCCTTGCATCATTTCCACTTCCTGTCTAGTTTTCCCACCTACACCTCCTGCCTGGCCAATCAGCGTTTATTTAAAACATGATTGACAGAATACAGACAATTCTCCTGCACCACTTCCCCCTCTTTAAAAAAAGAGAAAAAAAACAAAGGAAAATATCCATAGTCCATTTGTTGGGAATGTGGGCATAGTATTCCAGGCTACTTCCAACTGGTTGGGGGCACTGATAATCTTATGGGGACCTAAAGAAAATTTAGAGTTATGATCAAGTCCTGACTGGAGTATCCTGTGAGTCTTGATCATCTCAGGCAGCAGTCTTGAATCTGTTCTGGATGAAGAACTCAGACATCTGGGCCATCTGTTCCTACCAGAGATTGCTCAGGTGGTCTCCCTTGGTCAAAGATGATTTTTCTTAACTCTGAATAAATCCACAGCCTCTCATTTTCTTTGGAAACAAAAGCAAAATCTCTTCTCCAAAGTAACATACCTTTTGACTTCAATTCTGAAGCCAAGGTATTTTCAAAATACCAATTTTGAGTTAATTCTCCAGCATTTTTAAGGAAATATATTTTAGCAGCTGTTGCTCCTTCCTCAGCATTTAAACAATTCAAAGAGAGCGTAATAGCAAATAGTATCAAGATTCTCTGTGTATTTTCCATCTTTATGCAGCTTTATTTTAACCTCTATTTCTTTTATTTTTACTTTTAACTTTTAGCTTTTTGAGACAGGTTCTCTGCATATCTTTGTCCTGGAATTCCCTCTGTAAACCAGGCTATCCTTGATCTCCCAGAGATCCGTCTGTCTCTGCCTCCCCAGTGCTGGGATTAAAGGTGTGTATTAGCACACCCAACTACTCTCTTTCTTTCTTTTTTATTTTAAGGCTTTAAACCTTCTTTTTTAAGCCTGCATGTATTTTTAACACACTGTAAACCATTTAGAGGTTTTCTTCCTCTTTGAATCTCGTTTTACTGTATATCTCTCTTTTTTCTGACCATGTGGGTCTTTAATTTGCTAAGGAATATGGAGAAGACAACACTCAAAAGCTCCTATGGCTTTCAAGGTCCTTGCCAGGAAGAAAACTACAACATTGTTTCCATAGAAAGGACAGCCAGCTTGAAAGAGTCAGAGTTTTTTCCCGGCCCAGAAAGCCAGCATTTTAAAACCATGCAGCTTTTTTCCTGCTGTGGCTGAAAACCAAAATGCTTTACTCTAGTCTTTCCCAAGCTTTTTCAGGCTTTTTGTGGATTCAGTTATCCATGTTGGGTGCCATTCTGTAACATGTTGGGCCTGCTTGTTTGTGTTTTCTGTCCCCACCTGGTACCCCACAGCAGGCAGGCCCAAGAGAAAATCAACCTGAGATCTCTGTAAGTTATAAATGCTGATTGGCCCATTAGGTCAGGCTACTTATTGGCTAACTCTTACATCTTGATTAACCCATTTATCTGATCTATGTTAGCCATGTGGCTCAGTACCTTTTTCAGTGGGGCAGCTCACATCATGCTGCTTCGGTGGTCTGGGCAGGAGTGGGAGAAATCAACTTCCTTCTCCCCAGAATTCTCCTGCTCTCTTTGCATCACAGGGCTCAATAGTTGGCTCTGTGGTAAGATGCCTGCCATCCAGTATTAGTATCTTAGCTTGATTCACAATACTTAGCTTAGAAGCTGGCTGTGATGGTTTATCCTATATTCCCAGCACTGGAGGGGGTTGTGACTGGAGGTTCTGTAAAACTTGCCATCCTAAGAATCTATCTGCACATTTGTGCTCCAGGTTTACTTTGGGATCCTGTCTCAAAAATAAGAAAGAAATGAATTAATAAACACACTCAATCTGAACTCTAGCCTTCAGACACATGGTTAAACCATACACAATGCACACATAGTCTAGACAGTTAGGTTTTCAAGACATCCAAACATTGTCCTTACCCTGCATTGGACTCATGGTTTATAGTTATTTAGAACTGTGTCATGGAAGTTGCAGACATTGAATACTTGCTATGGAAGTCAAGAGATGAACTCCTCTATACTTGTTCCTTCTCCACAACTTTACAGATACACTTCCTACTCTGAGGACTTCTATTTCTTTTCCATCCGTGAGAGTGGCTCACTTAAGTCTCTGAAAATAAGAAATGATATTTGTTTAAGTGCTTAATTCCTACTTTTAGGAGAGTTTGTTTCTTACACTTAAGATATTTCACATGATTATAAAGCTATCTACCTCAGAGCTACAAGTCTAAATGAATCTTTTAAAACATCACACTATTCTACAAAAAATATTTTTTGAAGGCTGCATTTATGCACTACTAAAATATACACCAGGAACCGCAAATTCTTCTTCCTTGATGCCCTGCACTTATAACCCGGTCTGTAAAGGATCAATTTACTGAGCATTGATGTCAAGAATGTTGGGGTATTGAGGATAAATCAAACCAAACAAAGAAAGGGAAGAGGACAAGGAGAAGTAGAGGGAAACTTCACCCTCAGCTTGTGACTCTTTTTCTGAGTCTGGACTCCATGACCTTTACAAGAGTACTCTGTAGTTGAACCACAGCATGTGCTGGAATCCCACTATTTATGTTCAACTCACACACCTGGATTAAAATGTAAAACTAAGAGCAGACTGCATATATGAGTAACAGTGTCTGCCAAACATTGAAAAGAGAAAGAGAGAGGCTGTTCAGCATCATATGTCAGCACACACACACACACACACACACAGAGAGTAGATAGAAAGAAAGTGTGAGAGAGAAAGAAAAAGAGAGAGAAAGAGAGAGAGTGTGAGAGAGAGAGCGAAACATTGAGAGAGACAGGTAGACAGAGTTAAAGGGAAACAAGGAGAAACTATGTAATAAATAAATACGCACAACCCAACAGGAAAAAGAAATTGGAATAAACATTTGGATAACCAAGAATTACAACACATTGTACATGTAGAGAAAATCCCTAAGTGTGATACAGTGAGGTAGTGCAAACACAGAGAAGTCCAGTCTTCCATGCTTCTCTAAGTAGGCTCCTCTGTGACTAAGATCTCTAAGTGCTCTCAGCGCCCCCTGTTGGTCCAGTGTTCCCCACAGGGTTGTTTTTGTCTGAGCTCACAGTAACATTCACTCACTGTGTTTCTTGCACAGTAATACAGGGCTGTGTCCTCAGACTTCAGACTGCTCATTTCCAGGTACAGAGTGTTCTTGGCATTGTCTCTGGAGACTGTGAACCGGCCCTTCACAGCGTTCGCATAGTTGGTACTGCTACCACTAGAACTAATGTATGCAACCCACTCCAGTCCTTTTCCTGGAGCTTGGCGGACCCAGTTCATTGCATAACTGCTAAAGGTGAATCCAGAGGCGGCACAGGAGAGTTTCATGGACTTTCCAGGCTGCACTAAGCCTCCCCCAGACTCCAGCAACTGCACCTCACTTTGGACACCTATAAACACAAAGAATTCTGGTTAGAAAACTTACACAAAAGACATTTTTTTCCCTCTATCTCATGTCAAAACAGCACACAGTATCTCATCTTTATGAATTACCTTTTAAAATAAGGACAGAGAAAACCAGTGTAAGCCCTAAGTCCATGGTGAGTGGTCTGTATTCGGCGCTGAACCCTGACTGGGAGGATTTGGTAATCCAGGGCTGGTTTCTTCTGCCAGAGATGCAAGGTCAGGACATGCCTAGTTTTTATGGGCACAAAGAAGACTTATTTGCATATCTTCCTGCAATAACATGCTCTGTAGTTGGACTTGGGCAAAAGGCAGAACCCAGCGCAGATATAAGTCATCATACCCACTGATGACAGTTATAGAAACTGAAGCATTAAAATAGCTCTGTGTGCACATTTTCCTTGTTAGGGATTCACCACACATACTTAGTTCCTTTTTCACCATATGCACAGGGAATGTTGTGTTTCCACACTGTCATGTCTCATTAGGATCAATGTGAAATTAAAAAGTTCCACACTGCTTTGTTTCTAGATACTATCTCTGTCTATCCCTTTGTCTCTCCTGGACATGGCTTTTTCCTGAGGAGGAATTTGGGTAGGATGACACCTGTCTCTAATTAAAACTCCTTCTCTGTGTCAGGAACACTTGAGACTTTTTTGATTTGTTTTCTTCAGTTCTGAGAAATGCTGTCCTATAACCCCAGAAAGTTTTGCAAATGAGACATTCCTTGTGGTTGTCTGTCTTCCTATCAGTGACTGCTATGGAGAGATATTTATATTTGCAGTCCTTAATCTTTTGCATCCTGAAATTTTCCCTATGATCACTTTCTACTTCCCACTGTGCTTTTCTTTGTCCCAACTTGATACCAGGCAACACATGGCTGTCTTCAATGTGTCTTATGTCAGCTTTTGTTTCTGCATATTTATATAGTCAGCATAATGGGGGCACTTAATAAATTTTTATAACAAAACACAGAACTACGTCATCAGTTGGGCATTGTCATAAAACTCTGTTTTTATTTTCCCAAATTCTGATGTCTTCTACCCACGCATTCCCTTTCTCTCACTGCATCCAACATTTCATTTCAAAACCTCTGTCTTATCCTGTGCCATTTCTGTCTTGCCCCTCACTTAAGATGTCTTTTCCTGTCTTGACGTCCATTCTAGTTCTGAGACTACAAAACAGAAGTCAGAAAACAACATACACAGAGTCTCAAACACACAGTCTGGATTTTCTATGAGGCGGAAAATGTCCTTCCCAATCTTCAGTTTGTTGTATGATATAAGATTTCCAGAATCATTCAAGTTCCTCCAAGGCTCAGAGAACACTGATGAAGAAGAGGAGGGAAGAGTGTAAGGATTGGAGATCAAGGAGGGGTGTTGTTAAATGTTTTCTTCTGGACATGCCATAGACATCACAATCATGGACTCATAATGGCTGCTGTTGACTGTATAATCATAACTAGTGCCAAGCCAGCCGAAGCCCTGGTATAGATAGGGTTGATAATTCCCTGGCCCTACTTCTTACTGAGGAAAAGATGGAAATTTATTTTCTGGACAAGAGATATAGTTCCTCTTTTTTGAGGATATGGTCACTGGTATGTTTCCAATAATGCAATCCATGGGTTCACACACATGCACATATGGGCAGCACTAACTGTGCTTAAATAAGTATAAGTTTGGTAGTGCCCCATGTTTGCCAGATTTGGGAGGAGCTGCATAAAATTATATCATACCTAGAGATCCCAAAGTATAAAGGAAAATAATATAAACTATATAACTGAAACTCAAAACAATGAATTCAGAAAGCAAATAATTAAGAAATACTGGTAAATATCAAATAACTTTGTAGGCTACTTTATCTGGGACCATCTTACCATCCAATTAAGAATTGATGTAGTCCTTCACTTTCGTTTTTTAAAATTTATTAGATTTTTTTTAAAAAAACCTACCAATCCAAGTTTCTACTCCCTCTCCTTTTCCCATTACCTCCACACACCCTCCCAGCCTACCCCCATCTAATCATCAGAGAGGGTAAGGCACATTGCCTTGTGGAAGGCCCAAAGCCCTCCCTATCATATCTAGGCTGAGCGAGGTATACATCCAAAGAGAATAGGATGGCAAAATGCCAGCACATGAAGTAGGGATAATCTATGTGCCATGCCAGTGGATCTTCTGCCCCAGCCATGCAAATGTCAACCCCATTCAGAGGAACGGGTTTTGTCCTATTCTTGTTCCTTGTCAGTTCGGCTGGAGCTGATGAGCTCCCATTAGTGCAAGCGAACTGTTTCAGTGGGTGAACCCTTCATGGTCTTGACCTCCTTGTTCATATTCTCATTCCTTTCACTCTTCAACTGGACTTGGGAGCTCAGTCCCGTGTTTCACTGTGGGTCTCTGCCTCCATCAGTTGCTGGATGAAAGCTCTATAGTGATATTTAAGGTAATCATCAGTCTGACTACAGGGCAAGTTAAATTCAGACCCTTCTCCTCTATTGCTCAGGGTCCTGGGTGGGGGGGGGGTCATTATTTTTGATTTCTTGGAATTTCTCTAGATTCAGGATTCTGCTAACCCTATAATGACTCCCTCAATTAAGATGTCTCTTTCCTTGCTGCCATCTTTGTTCTTCCTCAATCTCAACCATTCCATTCCGGCAAGTTCTCCTCTACCCTTTAACTCTCCCTTACTCTTCTCTTCCTACCCTCACCTCTACCTCCAGCCCATGCTCCCAACCCTGACAATCAATTCTGTCCACTTCCAATTTCCAGGTGGGTCTATATATATTTTTCTTTGTACTCACCTTATTACTTAGCCTCTCTAGACTGAATGTCCTTAGTTTATAGCTAGTATCCACTTATGAGTGAGTACAGAAGCAGAAATTTTATGTAGATTTAGTCAGAATAAAACTTATTCAAGCTGATCCATGAATTAGTCCTTCCTACTTCCCTCTTTCCTCTGCTACTCACTTCTAATGTATTTTCCTGGCCAAACCTATTCTTATGTTTTTTTTCTTTCTGTTTTTTTTGCTCCCCTTCTTCCCTGCCTACTTGTTAAACTTCTGCTTCCTCATTTCCTCTCCCCTCTTTCCTCACACTCTCTCCCAAATCCTTTCTTCCATCACTTCCTTTGCTCCCTTTGTTTCTTGCTACATGCAGTAAGTTGTTTCTGCTATAGGTGTTTGATTGTTATGGCTACACTGTATCTAAAGACAGTACTCAACTGTATCACATTCCTCCAGAAGTCTCTTGCTACCTTTCTTGGGCATCAAAACATACATAATATGTTTGTTTTGAGGTGAGTATTCAGCAGTCACTTATTTTCAGTATTAGGGCAGTCATGGGTCCATGCTTTACATGTCACACACTTCAGAAAGAGGCTTCAGTGACCAAGGCTGAGAAAAGCACTAACATATTAATACAAGTATAGAAGATAGTGTTAGTATATGCTCCATGGCTAAAAGCAAATAGTAGATTTCCTCATAGTTCTGCTGATCTTTGAACATTACTGTGTTATAATTTTTAAAAATGTTATAACAGGTTTTAATTTTGTAGTATAATTATCTCAGTAAAAATATTGAGGCTCTCAAGTAGGTGTGGCATGTACAGCACCTTTTCTCTACATGTGGACTGTTCAAATGGAATGGTTTTGTACATATCTTGAACTAGAACACATGTGTGTTATGACCATGCAATGTACAGAGGTAACCATGTCACAGATCTCCTCCCATTTTATGGTACTTTCATTCTTTCAACCCCCTCTTCAGAGATGTTTCTTGTGCCTTGTGGAAGGAATATGGAGGGGCAGGAATGTGGGGGATCTGGGAGTTTTGATATAGACATTCTGACTGTGGACAAGCACTCGCACAGTTGTCTATTCTTAACAATGAACAGTCACACACTCTCTGCATTCAAGGATGACTTCTGGTGGGTGAAGATTCATTTTATTTCCATGTGTAGCTTTGGTTGATTGTGTCTGCCCATTAGGTGACTCAACACCCACAAGCATATGGACAATACCATTTGGATTTGTTGAGCTATAAAAAGAGAACATGAATTTGGGAAGAAATGTGTAGGGAGGGACAAGGAGAAGAAATTATAAAGAAAAAGTTGAGAAAGAATATGGCCAAGATACACTTAAAAAGGCATTAATTCTTAGAAAATATGAAAAGTATGTTTTCAAAATAGTATAGTGTATTTAAAGACCATCACTGTAGAACATTAAAGGCCTCCTACTCCAGTGTTCTGAGGAGCAGCTGGTTAACTAGTAGTGTCTTGCTACTCTCTCAAATTGGATTCCTTTAAATCTGTATTGTCTTTATGAATGCTGGAGACATCCCTATCTCATTGTTTTTGTTTTGTTTTGTTTTGTTTTGAACAGAGCCTGCCAGTGTAACTGTATTTGTTGAAAAAATCCTCCACTTCTCATGGAATCTGCACTACTATGAAACACCTGGAAGGTACAGTTCTGGGTGAGGATTCCCTATGCCTCCTGTGCCTCAAGGACAATTCCTTTAATTCTTCCTAGAATTCCATAGAAACAGAGACTGTTAGGAATGTTCCTCTCATTTTCATTCCTTTTACTCCAGGTTATCAGTCTTTATTTGCATACTCATAGCCTCTCCAACTTCTTCCCTATTTCTGTGGTTTTCTCAAATAAAGTGAACAAGGCTTCTTCCTTCCTTCCTTCCTTCCTTCCTTCCTTCCTTCCTTCCTTCCTTCCTCCCTCCCTTTCTTTCTTCCTTCTTTCCAACTGTCCTTCCTTTCTTTCTTCCTTCCTTACATTCCTATGTTTTGTTTCCAAGAGATACACGTCTAATCTCTATATATTTTTGCTTTTGAGAATATTCATCCCCTTCAGCATATTCTTCCCCTAGGCTTGTGTCTAGGTTCATGCTTATTCTCCCCAATGTGCATTTTGACACAGCAGTACTTGGTTTATCATAGACTTTCAGACTATCCATTATGAGGTACAGAGTGTTCTTACAATTATCTCCAGAGATGTTCAATTGGTCCTTGACAGAATTTGTATATTGTATTGAGACACCAGCCTTACATATATGAGATCCACTCTAGTCCATTCCCTAGGGCCTGGCTGACCCACTGCATATACTAATCACTTAAAATGAATCTAGAGCCACACAGTATAGTCACAGGGTTGCCCCAGGCTATAACAATCCTCCTCCAGACTCCACAAGCTGCACCTCCCACAGGAAACCTATAAACACATATGTTCTGTTCAGGAAGCTGTTTCACATGTCTACCTTCCGTCTTACTCATATCCACTTGCAAACTCAGCATGTCTTCTTTGTCTTATATTGCCTTGCAAATGAACAACAACAACAACAAAGTAAAATCCAGCTCATCCTTAGTTCCTTGGGGAATGGTCTGTGTTCTGTGTTTATCATTAAATGGACAGACCTGAAAATCAAGACTTGGCTCCCCTTCCAGAGCTGTAGTGTCAGAACTGTGTGATTTTCCTGAGCATAATGAGATCCTGTTTGCATTTTCCTGATCTATATGTTCTCTTGACCTAGGCTCAAAATGGTAGGCTATGCTCAGGGAAGAATTGACATTTATGGTGGTCACTGTAGTGATGACAGAATTCAAGTAAATGTACCCTGTATCCACTTACAAGTGAGTACATACCATGGTCATCTTTCTGGGTCTGAGTTACATCACTCAGGGTGTTTTTTTCCCATTTCCATGCAAATTTCAAGATGTCATTGTTTTTGACTGCTGAATAGTACTCCATTGTGTAGATGTACTTTCTTTATCTATTCTTCAGTTGAGGACCTTCCAGGTTGTTTCCTTGTTGTTGCTAATACAAATAATGCTGCTATGAACATAGTTGAACAAATACTCTTGTAATTATATTGAGCATCTTTTGGGTATATGCCCAAGAGTGATATTTCTGTGTCCTGAAATAGCTTGAAAGTGGATACTAGTTGTAAAGCAAAATGTAATGAGTCTATAGTTCATGATTCTAGTAAAGCTAAGTATCAAGGTGAACCCTAAGGAAAACATACATAGATCCACCTGGAAAAGGAAGATAAGATTGCCTGACAGAAGATAGGGTAGACGGGTAAAAGGAGGAGAGAAGGGAAGTGGGGAGAAGAACTTGAGGGAATGGGTTAGCTGAGATAAAGGAAAGAGATGAGAGCAAGGAAAGAGATATTTTGATTGAAATAGTCATTATTGGGTTATCAAGAATCCTGACACTAGAGAAATTCTCAGAAATCCACAAGGATGGCCCCAGCTAAGAAACTAATGAGTAAGGAAGAGGGTGCCCTAACTGGTCTTGTCCTGTAGTCACACTGATGAATATCCTAATTGTCAACAAAGAACCTTTATTTGACAACTGGTAGAAATAAAGGCAGAAACCTGCAGTGGATCACTGGGCTGGTATCCCAAAGTCCAGTTGAAGAGTTGGAGGAGTGAGTACATACCATATTCATATTTGGGTCTGGGTTACCTCACTCCGTAAAGCATTTTCTATTTCCGTCCATATGCATGTGCAAAATTCAAGATGTCATTGTTTTTTACGGCTGAGTAAAACTCTAAAGTGTATATGTTCTACAACTTCTTTAACCATTCTTCTGTTGAGGGGCACCTAGGTTGTTTCCAGGTTCAGGCTATTACAAATAGTGCTGGGATGAACATAGTTGAGCAAATGCTTTTGTAGTAAATGGCACTGGTTTTGATTCTGTTGCATGGATTGGCTTTGTGGGAGCCTGGTTTGTTTGGATGCTCACCTTCCTAGACCTGGATGGAGAGGGGTGGACTTTGGACTTCCCACGGGGCAGGGAACCCTGACTGCTCTTAGGACTGGAGTTGGAGGGGATGGGGGGATGGTGAGGGAAAAGTGAGGTGGGGAGGAGGTGGAAATTTTTAATTAATAAATAAATTAAAAAAAGAGTTGGAGAAGTGAGAATATGAGCAGAGAGGCCAAGACCATGATGGAAACACCCACTGAAACAGTTTACCTGAGCTAATGGGAGCTCACCAACTACAGCCAGACAGGAAAGGAAACAGCATAGGTCCCAACTAGGTCCTCTGAATATGGCTAACGGTTGTATGGTTGGAACAGACTGCAGGACCACTGACGGTGGCACCAGGATTTATCCTAACTGGTTGTACTGACTTTTTGGGAACCCAAACTCTTTCCATGGATACCTTGTTCAGTTAGATATAGTAGGGAGGCCTTTGACCTTCCCTAAAGTAATGTGCCTTACATTCTCTGAGGAATATATGGGGCATGTGGTAGGGGTTAGTTGAAGGGAATGGGAGGTGGGGAGGGAGTGGAAACTGGTACTGGTGTGTACAATGATTAAAGATGGTTGGTTTTCTTTTCAAAAAGTTAAATAAATAAAAAAAATTACCCTTAATGTGGTTGTGTCCTGTAAATATTCAACACTCAAACATCCCAAGGCTCATTTATACTATTATGGTTCCGAGATAACAGAGTTATGTGTTTCCAGTTCAGCAAGAAAGCCTGGTTTTCAGACAATCATGTTTACAACTGTTTAAAGCACCATAATACTAATTTTCTTCAGAAGAAAACCTGAGTCATAGGATCAATATTTTCTGTAACTCTTCCCTAGAAATTGAGAGAAGCTACAGGCTTTCCTTTGTTCCCTCCCACATATTTGGTATTTCAAATTGCCCCCTTGAGAAATATCAGTATGAAATTGTCCCATGCCATGCTTTAAATTTATTATATCAATGTAGTTGGCTATCACTATATTGAAACTGGTGTTTTCAGACCATGTAAAATCCTATGGTCTATCATGGGGAGCACATGACTTCAGAGTGTGGCCACACCAGGAGTCTCCTTCTTCATCACACACATGCATCTGTCCTCAAATGTATAACCTTAGGTGTACAGAAGACATCAAAGAGGAAGTAAATATTCACAATATAGCTAATCACTAACAGATCTGTAAACCACCAACTTAAACTCATGGACTCTTCATTCAAGTAAATATATATATATATATATATATATATATATATATATATATATAATAACCTTTGTAATATGAAACAATGTTGGTGATTTCTCTATCTAGTCTACAAACAGGACAATGTGGAAAGTGACCTTGTGGTGTCTGAGATGACCCATAGGAAGCATCAACACATTCTAGCACAACTTCACCAACAATTTAACTCAGGGGCAACAGAGTCAAGATGAGAAGATGGGATCTGTGATGGGAACATGTGCCTTATGGAAAACTCATCCTGATTACTGAACTCTTTCTGGAAACACAGATATTTAGTAGTATTTGATTTCACTTTTTGTTTACTTTGAGTAGCAGTCTTCCACCCAGTACTCTCAGTTCCCACACTGAGTATTCACATTTTGTTCATGATCATACATGAAGTAAAAGAATGGTGGTGCTTAGTTCTCTGAACAAATTCATTAACAAAGCTTTTAAAAAGAATTAACCAAGAATTCTGGTGGAAATAAGAGGCAATCACAACAGTGGTCAGTATCCGATATCGTCCTGGCTTGACCATTTTCCAGTTTCTGAGGCATTCAATAGTCCTGCTGTGACAGTGTGCTGTTGTAGCCATGATAGAAATCTCGGTTTCCTTCATGAACAAAGTCCTCACAGAATTGAATGGACCTGATACTGGAAGGGCAGTGCACAGAAGATGCATTTGCATTGTAAGAGCATTCTTGTCTCCTTTCTGCAACTTCCAGATGCTTTGCCTAATGGCTGAACTTATCAATCCTCAGTTCCTGTCCTGCCATTTTCCCAGAACTCACAGAACACCAGATCAACCCAGACTCAGTTATGACATCATCAAATGTGAGAAAAAGTTCAAGATAATCTGAGCATGCCTTGATCAGTTCTCAGGTGTCATCTCATTTTCACTGAAAAAGTAACATACTCTTGTTTCCATTGCTTATCTGTTCTTTCACAGTGACACTGTCCATAGGGTCCCAACACACAGTGAGAAATCATCGGTTATTCCAGGTTCCTGTAGAATCCAAACTTGAGCATACATGATCCTCAGGTAAAGAATCTTTCTCATATTTTACAGTAGGGACTCCCTATCATGTTTGCTGAGAGGCAGTGTAAATAAGCCTTAGAAAAGAGCCTGCAGGAAAGAAAATAGATGAGCATGTTAAAAGAAAATTCCCTTGGCACCTTAAATTGGGAAATTATATGAGTAAAACAACAAATAAATATTAAAGAAGAAAACAAAGGACATGCTATCTGTTGAGTAGATTAGGGACTGCCTGCAGCTAACTGAAGGTCAGTGAGTGACACTGGCTGCATTGCCCTCACAGTCTCGATGATGGGGCCTCACACACAACCAGTTTACATCTGTATGTGTAATATGTGTATGTGCACATATTTTGTAAGGATGAAGGTGAGAGTGAAGGCCATCAGGAATCTTGGGTCTCTGACCCTGCCTAATTTCCTCGTTGACTATAACTTGAATCCCAGTGATCTCACCATGGTAAATATTGACACTGCCTCAGATCTAGTACTTCACAATTTCCAGACCCTTTGGCCCTTTTAGGATCTGATTCCAGTCTGCATACAGAAACACTTCCCCCTTTTGTCATTCTCTGCGTTTTGCTCTGATCAGAGGATAAAATATATTTATAAAAATAACCAATAATAAGACTGTGGAGATAGGTATGTCTTTCAAGTTTTCACTGTATAAGAATGTTTGAATGAGATCTCTACCTTCCACAACTAAAACAGGCTTGATGTGGAGACATTGTTATCAATGTGTAACACTGTGCAACCAGTATAGCCAGTTGGTGCAATCTAGGGCCAGTGAAATATTTTTCTCAAACATATGGTGTAGGTTGATTGAGAAAAACATCTCATATTAACATGTATGGAATTATATTTATCACACATACACACTAACTAACACACATACACACTAACTAACACACACAAACATACAGACAAACAGAGAAACACTGACATGCACTGTCCCAGAGCTTAGCAAAAGCAAACTGATACAGAGAGAGAGAGAGAGAGAGAGAGAGAGAGAGAGAGAGGAGTGAGATAAAGAACATGAGAGAGAAATATAATAAAAACCACACAGCTTGTCGCAATGTAAATCAGAAATCTGAATAAAAAATTTGACACACTATACCTTTAAAGTGAATTCCTGAGTGTGATTTGGAGAGTCGGCCCAGACACAGAGGAGCCCAGCCTTTTCTGGACAGAATCTTACATGACCCAGATATCTCTGGGTGCTCTCAACACCCCCTGCTGGTCATGAGCAGCCTGCAGGGAGGTTTGTGTCTGATCTCAGAATAACTTTGCATCATGAATCTGGCATGTGTCCTCATGACTGTGTCCTCAGGCCTCAGACTGCTCATTTACAGGTACAGGGTGTTCTTGGCATCATCTCTGGAGATGGTGAATCCATCTTTCACAGTATCGGCATACTTGATATAGTTACTACTACCACTAGTATATGCGACCCATTCCAGGCCTTACTCTGGAGCCTGGCAAACCCAGCTCATGTAATAATCACGGAAAGTGAATCCAGAGGCAACACAGAACAGTTTTAGGGATGTTTAGGAGTGCACTAAGCCTCCTCATGAATCTACCCACTGCACATCACACTGGAGACATGAAACAGAGAGAATACTAGCCAGAGTACTATCACTGAAGCTACTTTTTCTTTTTCATGTTCACACAACACGCAACGTCTCCTCTCCATTAATTACTATTTAAAAATAATGGCAAGGAAAAGCCAAATAAGCCATAAGTCCATGGTAAGTGATCTGTGTTCAGCACTGAATAGGAGGACCTGGGAATCCAAGGCTGGGCTCCTTTGCCAGAGCTGCAGGATCAGGACAGGGCTGGTTTTCATGGGCACAGAGAAGCCTTATTTGCATGTCTTCCTGATATAGCAAGCTCTGGAGTTGGACCCTTGGGGGAAGGCAATGCTCAGAGTAGATATAAGGCATCAAAGACCATGATGACAGTTACAGAAACTGAATAAGAAAAGAACCTCCATGTGACCTTTTCCTTGCTAAGGATTTACCACACTTCACTTAGTTCTATTTCACGCAGGTGCACAGAACATGTTGTTTTTCCACATAGTTGTATCTCCTAAGCATATCTCAGTAATTTAAGAGAGCCAGAAACTTTTGTGTTTCTTTTTTTTAATTTTTTTTAAATTTCCACATTATCCCCTCCTCCCACTTCCCTCCCCTCCACTCCCCCTACTCCTCCTTTCCCTCCTCCAGGCCAAAGAGCAGTCAGGGTTCCTTACCGTTTAGGAAGTCCATGGTCCTCCCCGCTTCCCCCAGGTCCAGAAAGGTGAGCATCCAAACAGACAAGGCTCCCACAAAGCCCATCCATGCAGTAGAATCAAAGCCCAGCACCATTGTCCTTTGCTTCTCAGTCAGCCTCCACCATCAGCCACATTCAGAGAGCCCAGTTTGATCACATGTTCCATCACGCCCATTCCAACTGACCTTGGTGATCTCCCATTAGATCTGTCTCAGTGGGTAAATTCACCCCTCGCAGTCCTGACTTCCTTGCTCATGTTCTCCCTCCTTCTGCTCCTCATTAGGACCTTGGGAGCTCAGTCCAGTGCTCTAATATGGGTCTCTGTCTCTGTCTCCATCTATCACCAGATGAAAGTTCTATGGTGATATGCAAGATACTCATCAGTGTGGCTATAGGACAAGGCCAGTTCAGGCACCCTCTCCTCTGCTGCCCAAGGAACAAGCTGGTGACATCTCCTTGGACACCTGGGAACCCCTCTAGAGTCAAGTCTCTTGCTAACCCTAAAATGTCTCCCTTAATTAAGATATTTACTTCCCTGCTCCCACATCCACCCCTCCTTCATCCCAATCCTCCCCTTCTCCCTTCTCTTCCCCCATCTCCCCTTATCCCCACCTCACCTCCACCCCCATGCTTCCAACCCCGGCCTGGCAATTTTGTCAACTTCCAATATCCAGGAGGATAACTGTATGTTTTTCTTTAGGTTCACCTTCTTATTTAGCTTCTCTAGGATCACGAATTATAGGCCCAAAGTCCTTTATTTATGGCTAGAATCCACTTATAAGTGAGTACATACCATATTCCTCTTTTTGGGTCTGGGTTACCTCACTCAGTAAAGTGTTTTCTATTTCCATCAATTTGCATGCAAAATTCAAGATGTCATTGTTTTTTACCGCTGAGTAGAACACAAAAGTTATACACTTTTGTGTTTCTATGTAGGAGCTCTGTCTTTCCCAGTCTTTGGACTAGATGTGGCTTCTTCATAGTATGAATCTTGGACATGGTCATCCCTGCCTGGAGAGGTTAGCAGAACTTCTTCCTTGTGACAGAAGAACCTTGGAATTTTCTGAGACAATTCATGTATTGATGAGACAATGCTGTGCTCAGGCCATAAAAGACTACAAATGAAACAACCCTTGTCGCTGCTGCTCTGCTTTTGGTTATGGTGTTGACCACATCAGTAGATAACAGAAGGGGACAATTTTAAAAGATCCTAATGAAAAATTAATGGTTGGATGTGGGGATGGTTCAATGCTACATCCACGGCTGTCTCGCCAGTGTAGCAGAAATGCTGACTAGGCAGGCAAGTATTGCCGAGGATTGGGATCAGTGCTTCTCGGAGTTGAGTCCCTGGCTGCCCCGTGGCAATCAGTTGTGGTGTAATGCCACCTGAGTTGCTGTTTGTACTGACTCGACTTCGCTGTCCTTGGAGCCATAATATGTGTCTTTTCCCTTGTCTGTGTGTTCTTTATGATCCTTGCATATTGCTAACAGATCAGATTATTCCAGGCAGTTGCGGATACAAACAAGACTGCTGAGGACATTTTTGAAATCTGCCCCATCATTCACTAAAGCCTCAAAAGATGTAGCCAATTCTGGGAATTGGCAGGATCATCATTAGGATAATTCCTTGATTTTGTGGAATAAAAGGAGTTAATTTTACTAGGAAAAACCTTAGAAACTTTCTACAGGAAAACAGTATTAGACATTTACTGCAATTCAACAAGAGGCCTATGCAGCCTTCCTTATGGCCAGAAAAACTATACTGATAACAACACCTGAGCATCAGGAAGGGAGGAGAGTTGAGATCATGTCTTAGAAATTTCCTAGCAGAAAGTTTCCCCAGGAAGATAGTAGCCTTCTTCTTTCCCACCCAGGCACACAAGGTCACCTAACTCAGACCAGCTGGCCACCTGGTGTAAGCTGATAAAGAAGACCTAACTCAAGAACAGTGGTCTCTCTAATAACAAGAAAAAAGGGCTGACTTAACGGAATATGAGGGAGCAAAAGTCCTTGTACCCATGCCAAAGCATCATCAAAGATTCTCTTTGTAAAACTGTTTTGTGCTGATCTTTTCTATTTTATAATCTGATGATGTATGCCTTTACCAAAGTTCTTTGTTTGTTAAGATATAAAAACCTCACACTAAGAGAATAAAGTTGCAGCAGTATGTCTCATTGAGAATGACTGTCTGTCAATTTCCTCGCCATATCCTGATTTCTCCTGTGCCTTCACCCTGATTCCCCACGGTCTGAGTGGCTCTCCTGAGCCAGTCCGTGGCAGTTCAAGTCTACACAACTGCTACCACAGTCACACACACAGTTACACTTTTAGATACAGCCATACACCAAAACACATACACACACACACACACAAACACACACCATCATGACGACATGCAAACACCAGCCTCCCCAAGTTCTTCTAGATGTCTGCACTTATGACTGTATGTAAGACAGCAGAAAATTATAGGATTAAAATTGTGTGCATCAATTTCCAGAAGATAGGGTATGAAGAACAAAGGAAAACCAAGGAGAGAGAAAGAGAGAGAGAGAAAGACAGAGACAGAGAGACAGAGAGAGACAGAGAGAGACAGAAAGAGAGAGACTTCATTCCCAGCTTGTGACTTCTATCCAGAATCTGGACTACGTGAAATGATAACATTATTATCCAATGTAAAGATTCATAGCATTTTCTGGAATCTTACTATTCAGGCTAAAGACCACACACCTGGTTTAAAAGATAAAAATAAGAGTAGACTGTGCCAATGAGCAACATATTGTCTGCCACACACTGGAATGAGGAAGGCAGGGGCTGCTGAGCTGGGTTCTCAGCCATTGGTGTTCTGAAGGTAACTTTGGCCCTTAGGCATGAAGTGGAGCTGGAGTGTGTTTAGAGCATGTAAAATGGAAAAGGAGGTCCTTATCCTGAAGTCAAACTGCAAATCCCAGTTTCCCAGGATAATTGACACCTGAGCAGGGCTCTGCAGACAAAGGATGCTGTAGCAATCTCTGCAAGACAAACTATTAACATAGGATGAGAAAACATGCCTCTCTAAAGCAAACATGCTAACTCCAAGACGTAGACACAGAGAAACCGGCATATTACAACAGAGATAAACCTACACAAAAACACACAAGTTGGGCTAAGAGATATATGTATGATAAAATCTTAAGTTATTTGAAAATATTGCTTCTTAGCCTATGTAATTCATTCTACTTAAAAACAAAACATCAAGCTCATTCACAATATACATTGATTATATTGATGTATCCTAGTACCCTTTCTCATTTGCATCTCACTCCAGGTGGCCCAGTATTCCCTGAGCTCTGTGTTGTCCTGTGGAATCAAACCTCAATGAGGGAGAGAAAAGAGTTGCTTCTGGAAAGAAAAATGAGTCTGTTTTGTTGATGAGAAAAAATATCATAACCTTTAACAGGGAGTAGGGACAATTCAAACATAGTATTTATTAATGAAAATGAGGAATGCATAATTGAAATGGTACTTTTTGAATCAAATTTTCATATACACTAAACAAGAATTCTCCTATTAAGCTAACTCTCAGAAATGAATGAGAAACTTTTAAATAAATGCTTTATTTTTAATTATGTATATACACTTCTGTATGGATGCTGTAATGATCATGGAAAAAAAAAGAGGTCATTAGGTCCTCAAAACTCACATGCTGTAATAAGCTGACCTGAGTCTAGGATTTACAATCTCCAGGTTCTTCAGCTTCTCCAAGATCTTATGCTGATCATCACAGAATCACTTCTGTCTTGTGTGATGATCTGCATTTTGTTGATATCAGAGTGTATCCTAAATTTAAAAAACAACGTTAATGGAGCTGTGAAAATAGCTCTGTGCTTTAGGTTCTTGCCATAGCAGAACCATTGACAGGGATCCAAACTATGATTACAGGTCTCCAAGACTGCAAAAAGAGCTGTGTGTCAGCAAACAAGTCATTACTTCTGTGGGATGTACAGACGGAATAAGCACTTGGGCTCACTGGTCCACCAGTCTAGCCATTTGTGAGATCCACGCCAGATGATAGTAGTTGTCTTTATAAATATGATGCAGGTTGATAGATGAATGAATCATATATCAACATGTGCACAAATACACACATACACAGAGAGGGGAGAGGGAGAAAGAGGGGAAGAAAACAGTTTAATAAATAAATTCCAAAACACATATCACACTAGAAAACAGCAATTTGAATAAACATTTAGAAATTTGATGAATTACTATACACTACACCCGTAGAGAGAATCCCTGAATGTGATGTGGAAAGGGAACCACAACACAGAGGAGTCCAGGCTTTTATGTCTTCTTTTTGTTTTTCTTTTTAATCTTTTGTTTTTTGTTTTTTTATTTATTTATGAAAATTTCCCACCTCCTCCCCTTTCCCTCACACTCCCGCTCCCCCTTCCTCTCCAGTCCTAAGAGCAGTCAGGGTTCCCTACCCTGTGGGAAGTCCAAGGTCCTCACCGCTCCATCCTGGTCTAGGAAGGTGAACATCCAAATAGACTAGGCTCCCACAAAGCCAGTACATGGAGTAGAATCAAAACCAGTGCCATTGTCCTTGGCTTCTGAGTCAGCCCTCATTGTCAGCCACATTCAGAGATTCCAGTTTGATCACATGCTCCTTAAGTCGCAGTCCAGCTGGGCTTGGTGAGCTCCCATTAGATCAGTTCCACCATCTCTGTCGGTGGAGGAACCCCTCACAGTCCTAACTGCCTTGCTAATGTTCTCCCTACTGTTCTTCATTTGGATCTTGGGAGCTCATTCCAGTGCTCCAATGTGGTTCTCTGTCTCTATCTCCATCCATCGCCAGATGAAGGTTCTATGTTGATATGCCAGATATTCATTAGTGTGGCTATGGGATAAGGCCAGTTCAGGCACCCTCTCCTCTTCTGCCCAAGGAACAAGCTGATGACATCTCCTTGGACACCTGAAAACCCCTCTAGAGTCAAGTCTCTTGCCAACCCTAGAATGGCTCCCTTCATTAAGACATCTACTTCCCTGCTCCCATATCCACCCTTCCTCCATCTCAACCATCCCATTCCCCCAAGCTCTCCCCAATCCTCCTCTTCTCCCTTCTCTCTCCCCATCTCCCCTTACCCCCATCCGACACCAACCTCCACCCTCCCAACTTTTGCCTGGCAATCTAGTCTACTTCCAATATCCAGGAGGATAACTATATTTTTTCTTTGAGGTCACCTTCTTATTTAGCTTCTCTAGGATCCTGAATTATAGGCTCAATTGCCTTTATTTATGGCTAGAATACACTTATGAGTGAATACATATCATATTCCACTTTTTGGGTCTGGGTTAACTCACTCAGTAAAGCGTTTTCTATTTCCATCTATTTGCATACAATATTCAAGAAGTCATTGTTTTTTACCGCTTAGTAAAACTTTAAAGTGTATATGTGGAACACATTCTTTATCCATTCTTCTATTGAGGCAGACCTATGTTGTTCCCAGTTCTGTCTATTACAAATAGTTCTGCTATGAAGATAGTTGAACAAATGCTTTCATAGTATGATTGGGCATCTCTTGAGTATATTCTCAAGAGTGGAATTGCTGGGCCCTGAGGTAGGTTGACTCCCAGTTTCCTGAGAAACCGTCACACTGATTTCCAAGAGCCATTTATTTCATTCTCATGGCCACACAACATACAACAACTCATTTCTATGAATTACCTTTTAACATAATGACAAAGAAAAGCAAACTGAGCCTCAAGTCCATGGTAAGTGCTCTGTGTTCAGTGGTGATCACTGAATTGGAGAACTTGGGAATCCAGGACTAGTGTCCTCTGTCAGTAGAGCTGCAGGGTCAGCAGGCCTGATATTCATGGCCACAGAAAAGTGTTATTTTCAAGTCTTCCTGCTATACTAAGCCCTGGAGTTGGATCTCAGGGGAAGGCATTTCTCAGAGTAGATAAAAGTCATCAAAGACAGTGATGACATTTGTAGAAATTGACACAGTATTGTGGTTTGGTATTCACCCTTTCCTGGTTAAAGATTCATCGCCCTTTGTGTTATTCTCTTTTGTAAATATGCAGAGAATTTGCTTTTTTCCATATTGTCATGTCTCCTTTGTATCAATGTATAATTAAATATTTCCACTCATGTCTGTGCGACAGGAGTTCAGTCTGTTCCACTGTCTTGTCTAGACATGGCATCTTCCTGGTGTGTCTTCTGGATAGGGTCTGACCCTCCAGGTAATGCTTGCAGAACTCCATGTCTGTAATGGGAACGGTTTGTAATTTTAAGATTTTTTTTTTACTTCTGAGACAATGCTGTACTTAGGAAACAGGACACTTATAAGTAGGACATGCCATGTCACTGTCTCTCTACCACATTGTGGTTAGTATGTAGACTTATTTTTGTTTTCATCATACTCATTTATCTTCCTCCTGATGTATTATATAACAATGTCAGTCCAAGTGCAACAAAGGCCAGTGGCCAGTGACCAATGCAGTGAACTCATCAAGTGAGCATAACTTTTGTAAATAAAAATGCCCCATGTTCCCTAAAATACTCATAAGAGGCAATCATGAATGGGGCTTCAAGGGAACAATGGATATTTTTTCCTGTATTACAGTATAATATTTTTATAGCTGTTTACTCACTTAAAAACTTTGCAGGATGCTGATATTTGAATGTAAAAATTATTGAATGACCATATAAATAAATTATTTTACAAAAATATAACCCATGTAACTTCTATGCCCACTTTTACTTATTGACAATTGCCACACTGAAAACAATTAAATGAAAATTATAGGGATGTGATAAGTTCAATCATAATTAATTGTGGGTGTCTCTGTGAGACTTGATAGCTCAGGCTTCACTTATAGAGAGTCCCAGCAGTGAGAGACAGTATAACAGTGTGATATGGAAATAATCATTCAAATGCAGCAATCTATTTTAATTGAAAATGTCAATTTCTTTGGATCCTCACATAGAAGTGAGAACATGTTTTCTTCTATATAAAATTTTGTAGTTTGCCCAAACTCCTTTACAGTAACATAACAGAACCATATTCCCTTTTACAGGGCTCAGGGCCCATTTTGCTCCATCCTCATAGCACAGTGATTTCTTTCTTTCCTTTAGTAAATGGGTCTTGAATTATTGGATATAGGCAGCTTATCCTTTTGGCTTTAACTTTCATTTTTGTGCTGATCAAAGATGCTTGTTATATGCAATCTACTCTGTCCACATGCATTGGCCAAGATGAAAGAACCAAAGGAGAGGATGGCGTGCAGAAAAATGTCTGTTGATGAGGGCGTTAGAGCTATGTGCTATCCTTAGACTCAAACTTCAGACACGTGATAGAAATGAGTTATATTTCAGAAAAAAATGAGACTAATGTCTTGGATTTGATAAAAAGTTTAGGAGTTAAAGGTCCTAACCTTTTACAAGGAGTGGTGATATTTCAAAAATAATATTCATTAATCCACATGAGGAATACATTTTGAAATTTTCTATATGTATCAAAGCTTCATATAAATAATGGAGCACTCACGTTGGGTTAACTCTCAACAGTGGGTGAGAAAATGAATTATTTTGTTTTCAATTATGTGAGTATTTTTCTGTATGAGTAGTGTAGTGTGAATGGGGACAAATAGAGACCATGGGCTCTCCAGACTTACAGGTAGGTATGACTTAGAATTGTGGGGGCCAGAAATTGTAACTGTTTCCCTGCAAGAACAGTATACACTCTGAACCTCTGAGCTGCTTTCCAAGTGCACAGAGGAGCAGTGGCAATGTTCCCTTTTATATTTGCTGCAGCTCAGCTCTCAACAGTGGAAATATCAAACCAATCTGTATGAACATGGAGGGCCTTGTATCAGTAATAGACAGGCATCAAAAGCACAAGATGACCACTTACCCTGTGCAACTTAAAAAGCTCATCTTAGGAAAAGTAAAATTAGGAAAGTCTGATTGTGGTTTGGACAGTGTAGAGTGAGAAGATTAATCAGTAAGTTGGGAAGGATTATCCCAAATAATGAATTATATGGAAGTTGACCAAAGTTAATAAGAACACATTCTGTTTTCATAAGAGGAGAAAGTCAGTTTTAAAGTTAGACAGACCCCCAAACAATAACAATTTTTTTAACCTGAGGAACCACTGCTAATTGGTATGATGGGAAAGCTAATTTTTACCAAGATGCAAATGCATGAAATAGGGTCAGTCAAAAGCAATAATCAATTCAATCCTTTTATGACACCTTCTTGGTGTAGAAGAAAACTATGGGTATTTCAGTTTGCAGGGTGTTGTGAGAAAATGACTTTAAATTAGGGAAGATGTAGTTTCTCATTCACAGGTGCAAAAGCAAAGAGGAAAATTACAGCTCTTTTAAAGTTCTTTAGCTTATAACTGAGCCTAACATCCATTAAGTGTCATAACTGTTGACTCCTTTAAAATATCTACATATATAAGAAAATGTGTGAGTATGTATGTATTTATGCATGTGTATGTAAAACACATGAAGTTATATGCCATTTTATCTGATAACAAGAAGCAGATTGTTAGCTTTCACGGCTTGTGGAAAAAGCTTTTTGTTATAGTATTTGAACAAATAGGAAATTTGTTAGACTGTGACAGTGAAGAGATGCCTCTAGAGGATTTTTTTTTAATTTGGGTTTGGAAGTGGAAAACACAGATTCTAATATCGAAACACATTTTCATGCAGCATAGACTAGAACTTCTTATCTTATTTAGCAACCACATGCTGGTCTTAGGAGAACTTGTTCGTCCCCATCGCCCCCTGCTGGTCGGGAGTGTCTCCATATGGAGGTTTTTGTGCAGGCTCACACTGGAGTTTTCTCACTGTGTTTTTGGCACAGTAATACATGGCTGTGTCCTCAGTTTTCAGACTGTTCAGTTTTAAGAAAACTTGGCTCTTGGAGGTGTCCCTGGTGATGGTGATCCGGGACTGGAGAGCTGAATTATAATCTGTGCTTCCATCACTCCATATATAACCAATCCACTCCAGACCCTTTCCTGGATGTTGGCGGATCCAGTTTACACCATAGCTGGTTATTGAGAATCCAGAGACAGTGCAGGTGAGTGACAGGGTCTGTGATGGCTGCACTAGGCCAGGTCCTGACTCCTTCAGCTGTATCTGGGACTGGGCACCTGGGAGAAACAAAATCACCATCAGTCATATAACCCATAGATGAAAAACCTGGATCCCTTTCCTGAAACACTGAAGCACTTACAGCTTGGAAATATCACCAGGCAGAGGAGCAGCACCAGGACAGCCATGCTGTGTTGGAGGCTTTAGTCAAAAGGAGATGGGGCCTCTCACTGTGGGCTTGGATTTCATCCTGAGCTTGAGGACTGCTTTGCATTGGGGGAGGTTCCAGAGAGCATAAAAGGAAGCAAGGCAATGTTTCCAATTTATCCTCCAGGAAACTGAGGTTTTCTTTGTGCATCTTAGAGGTACTCGAAATTGAACCTCAGGAACATTTCAGTGATGCTCTCTGGATTTCCAATTCCAGAGAAACAGGAAATATTAAGAGTCATACTGTACAGGCCTTAGAAGCAAAATATGGAAGTGTTTACATTAATTAGGTTCATATTCATTCAGTGGAGGCAGAGGAGGATATCAGGTTTCCAATGGATTCATGTATCTCTGTAACTTCCAGTAGAGAATTTAAATGGTATTGGTACTTTTGGTGATCAGAAATCCTGTTTAAGGAACTACTTGAAAGTTTTTCTGTTGGTGTCTGTGAAGTTGTCTCATTCTTATAACTTCTCAGGGAATAATTTGTGAGGAAGCAGCTCACACACATTTCATACATGTGATTTCACATGTTTATCTATAGAGAAAGCGGTGGGACTGATTTGGGTCCCATCTTATTAAGCTCAGATTTCATCTTCTCACTTAGGAACATCCTACCTGAACACTAGTTTTTGTTCCTCTTGATTTATGTCAGTCTGTCGATGGACTTTTATATATTTCTCTATCATTCTCCTCAGTTTGTAGCCAATCACAGGTTCCTAACTATGATTGTTGCTTTGGTAAGTTATGGGAGCTCAGCTACTCATAACACTTCATAAAAATTAAGTGTGCAGCCAGGTTTAAGGGTTATGTTCACTGAAGTAATAACAAGACAAAGAACAGTAAGTGATGACAAGAAGTGGACTGGAAGACTGATATGAACATGGGGAACCTTGTGACGTGAACGATGGTCAAGGCATAGATAACAAGAGTTTCTAGTGTCTTATCCTGTGTTTTACTAATGGAAATCACCAAGGAAGAGAAGTGCAGAGCTAGAACTAACCTGTTCATTCAAGACTCAGGAAATGTCTGTCTAACTTGGCATTACAGATGTCACAAGTTGTGACCATTATTTCTTTATGCTTAGTCTTCACTATTCACTGTGAGTTGCTGTGGTAGAAAGCATTCTTCACTTTAAGGAGACAGCCATCCTGTGAAAGCACTGATCATCATGTACAGTATGAGTTCAATGTTCCCTGTATTTTTGAAGGCTTCAGGGTTATAAAAAGATTTTTTTCAGACATTGTGCTTAGTGTGTTTCACTTTGAGATTGTTTGATATTTTCACTGTGATTACAATAATCTGGGAAGTAGTATCTCAAAAATAAATGCACATTTCTTATACTATATTGGGGAACTAGGTATAAATCCACTAATTCAAATGGCTTTGCAGAATATAGCCAGGCTGGAAGAGATATATATGTAGCAACAGTAGGCAGTAGGAATGAGCATCATGGTAAAATATAAAGTAAATATAGAGATAGTTTAATCAAAGATGAAAGAGCAAACTGTCAACATGCTTAAGTGATTGGGCAACCAGTGATTTAAATAATATAGTTCCTGTGTGATTATTTTGGGAGTCTGGGAAATTGGGAAATGAACAAACAGCCTCTGGCAACAAGGCTATGTGATACAGCTTGTCTTTAAAATAAGGTGCAGATTGATAGATGAATGACTCACAATTAAAATGTACAGAAATACGCACATACACGGGGGCAGCTCTAGAGAGAGAGAGAGAGAGAGAGAGAGAGAGAGAGAGAGAGAGAGAGAGAGAGAGGAAGAAAAAACAGTATAACAAATACAAATCCATTGATATACAAATACAATTTAATAAAGTAAAATGAATAAAACAAATACAGAAACATCAAACTGAAAATCAGAAATTTAAATATACATTAGGAGACTTAAAGAATTACTACACACCAAATCTGTAGAGTGAATCCTGAGTTTGATTTGGAGAAGCAGCACAGACAAAGAGGTGTATGGTCCTTTTTGCCTCTCTCAACAGGCTCTTCTGTGTCTCAGTGTTCTGTGTGGTCTTAGCGCCCCCTGCTGGTTCTTAGGTACCTGCAGGGAGGTTTGCATCTGAGCTCAGTAGTATTCACTAACTGTGTACTTTGCACAGTAATATATGACTGTGTCCTCAGACCTCAGACTACCAATTTCCAGGTACAGAGTGATCTTGTCCCTGTCTCTGGAGATGGTGAATCAGATCTTCATGGCATCAGCATAGTAGTTGGAACTAGTACCACCCTTAATGCATGCAAACCACTCCAGCCACTTCCCTCATCCTGGGCAGACCCAGTTCATGTTATAATTACTGAAGGTGCATACACAGAGTCTCAGGAATCCCCAAGACTCCACCAACTGCACCTCTCACTGACACCTGAAAGGACAGAGAAATCTGATCATAAAACTGACCAAAATCCATTTTTTATTCTCAGGCACACATGTGGTATGCCATCTCATCTCTATAAATTACCTTTTAAAATAATGACAAAAATGTGAACTATGCCTCAAGTCCATGGTGAGTGGCCTATTTTTAGTGCTAATCACTGAATGGGAGGACCTGGAAATTCATTGGTGGTCTCCTTTGCCAGAACTGCAGGATCAGGGCAGTGCTGGCATTCATGGGCACAGAGAAGACTTATTTGCGTGTCTTACTGATATAGAAAGCACTGGAGTTGGATCTCATTGGAAAGCATTTCTCAGAGAAGATAATAGTTATCAAAGACAATGATGATATTCATAGAAATTGACACATGTTTTAGTTCCGTATTCATCCTTTCCTGGTAAAGGATTCATCAGCTTTTGTTCTTTTTGTGCAAATGCACAGAACTTTCTTTCTTTCCATGATATATGTCTCCTTAGTATAAATGTACAATCAAAGAGTTCCACGCATATCACAGCCAGGCTGTGAAACCTTTTTTTACTGGATGTGACGTGGTTATCACATTCATGAACTCATAATGACTGATGTTTTGTGTGTAAGCCCTACATAAGACCGAGTCTGCCAAAAATCTAGTGGAGATTATTTGCAAACATTACTTCTTACTGAGGAGCTGTTGGATGAAATCATTCCTGGAGTGGCCAATTACTTCTTTTTAGAGACTGCAGTTAAGTTTCCTATTTTGCAGTGCTTGTCTCCACACATATGCAAAAATGGATAACATTAACTGACCTTCTAAATGTCATGAAGTGGTGTGACACGTTGGGGAAGATTTGAAAGGGAATTGAAGGAGAAAAAGGGTAGACATTTGATCCTATTTAATTGTATACATGATGACTATACAATTTTTTAATAAAGGAAAAATACTACCTAACCTACTTAATGGTTTAAAGAGAAAAAGAATCTTCAAAGAAAATACTTATGTAAGTCTCTGCAAAATTTCATATACAGGGGTAGCATGACATTGGTAATATTTGAAATGTAGAAAACCAGAAGAGGTGCATGGTAAAAGATGATGACTGAGTTTGGAGAAGAACAAAGGGGCCAGGAAAAAAATGCAAATTTACCACTTACACTTTCTTGACACATGTAGCAACTGAAGTATTGATAATTGGTGAAAATATAACTATAGAGACTCTTTACAGACGGCCTGAGACAGAATAGTGGGGCATTGACAAGTGAGCCTCCATGGGATTCCTTAGAGGAGATGTTCACAGAGTAAAAGTTTTAAGAACATTCAGTGTATTGTTTGCTGGCTTAGTGAGACAAGTAGAGGGCCCTTGGTTGTCTTTGCTTGTGATTTTTGAATTCCTAAATAAAGAGGGACCAGGACGAGAAATACAATATGTGAATTGGACAGACAATGGGGATTAGGGATCTCTAATGGCAAGGATCTTTAGTAGGTGCAGGTGTGTTCATGGGGCCTCACAGGCTTAAGAAAACTGTGAGATCTCTGGAGGGGAATATTGACAATAACCATAAACTTTTCTAATTCATGAATTTGTAAAAAGCACATGTAATTAAAACTTCTTGAATATCTGCTGAGTTTCAAGGCAGTCGGAAGCAAAGACGGTTTATAGCATCGATTCCACACCCTTGCAGACTCAGGCATTTGGCTCAATCTACGAGCATAGAAAATTATAAAAAGTATAAGATCCATTTTAAAATTTCAGTCAGCATCCATCTAAGGAAGTAAAGGCCAGGAGAACTCATCCATAAAGCGTAAACACTTCAGTGCATGAGCCTCAAACTGGTGGAAAAGCTTGTATAATGCATTATCGATGGAAACTTCAGTAGAGAAATGAATGTTTCTCCAGTGTTTACTCACAAGACATATCTTGTGGTGTAAAAGATGTACATTAGTTATCAGAGATTATAGTATGCTGAAAACACCTCAATAGATTTCTTTTTAAAATTCTCACTAATGTAACTTTTGTCCTCATTTTTATTTAAGGACAATTTCCATGCTAATGACACATAGAATAAGGACCATGGGAATGTGAGAGGTAGAAGTACCATTCATTGAGGGTGTCTTTAAAGGACTTTACGGGGCTCAGGGTTTCAGGGAGAAAATCCAACTGGAGGGACAGTGTAAGTGTGGTATCAGGAAATGAACATGGAAATGCAGACAAAATATTATTAATGAAAATCCACTCCATTTCTACACAGCTCATCCATTCCTGGTCACATGGCCTTTGTTTCTATTTCTTTAAATGTCCTACACCAAAGTCTAGCAGAACCATGTTCCCACTGAAAGGTGGAGTGTCATTTCATTTGTATTTTTATAAATATAGCTTGCCTGAGGATCAGAAAAGTAAAAGAGCCACAGTGGCCAGCCTTACAGACCAGGCAGCAATGACACACACCTTTAATTCCAGTAGCCACTCTACTTTGCCATAGAAACCAAGCAGTAGTGTTACATGCCCTTAATCCCAGATCTAGAGAGGATTATAAACCAGGATGAGGCAGCTGTCAGACTGTGTCTCATTCTGAGATTCCTGGAGGCAGGGTCGTCATTTTGTATTGGGATAGAAGTAAGAGCCTGGCCAAAAAATCACAGCTTTACACAATTAAACCTTTGCAGCATAACACACCTTACACTATTAAAACGAATGTTCTACAGCATAAAATAACACAGCTTAAAATAATATTCTACAACAATCTGTAATTATAGCAGAGTTTCTAGAATGGAATTTGGCGTATGTGGCACTTAGAGCTATGAGTGATATGAAGTTATGTTTAAGGAACTATTTAATTCTTTCTCTTGGTGTCAGTAGAGTCGTGCTATTTTTATTAGTCATGATTACGTGTGATGGATCACCTGATTAACACCCAGGTGAGTGATTTGGGTCCCATTTCACAGGATTTCAATTATACATCTTCACATTACAGATACTGTACCTGGGGACAAGTCTTTGTACATCTTGATTTCAGTCTATTTGTCTGTCTATGTGTCTCTATAAACTTTTAACTGTTTATTGCCACAGTTTGTAGCACATAATAAAATCAGTTTCCTAATGATGATTCTTCCATTGCTGATGGGTCAGAAATTCCATGATACATAATACTACACAAAGAGAAATAGCATGCCACTAGGCTTCAGGGTTATATTAACTGAGATTTAAAAAGATAGAGATCTATAAGTACTGATAAGTAGTGAAGAGGACATACTTGAACATGGGGAACTGTTGGTGAAGGTTCTGTCCTGTCCAGTCCCACAATACACACAAAGAAACTATATTATTTGCAATAATGTTTGTCCAATTGCTTAAACGTATTTCCAGATAACTCTTCTAACTTAAATTAATCCACTTTTATTAATCTGTGTATTTCTACAGGACTGTGGCTTACCAACAAATGTCCACTGGGCTCCAGCAGAGGTGTCTGTCTCCTATAGGCAGCTAAATGGCTTCTCATTTACTCTGCCTTCTCTCTCCCATCATTCAGTTTAGTTTTCCTACCTATTTCTATTCTGCTAAGGCATTGACTGAAGCAGCTTCTTTATTCATTAACCATTAAAAGAAACACATATACGGAAGGACTTCCCATAAAAGGACTACCCTTTTATGTTTAAATAAAAAGGAAAATCATATAATTATATATACATATATGCATATATAATTACATATGTAATATGTAAAACTACATTTAACAAAATGGGAATCAAGCAAAAATTATAGTTATGACATTTATATCTACTTTGACTCTTATTATAGCTGAGAAAATCTATAACTGTAACTATTCTTCAACTTCATCAAAAATTCTAGAAGGATATAATATTTCCTAAGTAAATGGGAAGCAACTTCCAAAACTCTAGAATTTACAGAGACATCTTGCTTCCTGGACAGTCACAAAAACTTCCTTTGTAATGTTGCAGGCACCTAAGTTCAGTCTACTGGCCCATAATATCCAGCAGACTTTTCCATGAAGCAGGAAATTTCAAAGACTGTTCCACATATATTGACAGTTTGTCTGTCACTTTCTTCAGTGTCCTGAAAAATGTCTGGCAAACTCTTTCATGAAGCAGGAACCCAAAGAATGATTTCAACTTCAGGCAAATTCAGCAGTCATTTTTGTGAGTCTTGCATGTCCAATTCATACAGCATAACATCAAGCAGATTAAGCAAGAACAGTTTCTTGCCCAAATGAATAAACATACTCCATAAGGAGACTCTTCAATACCTACCATCCCATTCACGTAGTTTGGTGCTGCCAGGTTCAGATGTGTCTCATTATCATGAAAATTCCTATGTTCTTAAACATCTGAAATGCCATATTTTGTTAGTTTTTGAAAGGTGTGAGGAATAACCATCCATAAATCTATTACATTTTTAAAGGAGCTGCAAACAATATGATAATCAAAAGCAAAAATATACATATAAAAATTGACCTCAAATTTGTATAATATAAAACAAGATCCATACCAATAAAAATTATTGATATCTACACCATGATTCCCTTTACATGTAAACAAAATTTTGTAAATGGTTTTTGCAAATTCAGTTGTAGTTCTCTCCAAATTGCTTACTACTTTTTGTTGGGTGAGGAATTTTTGGGGTGGCAATAGAACCATTTGGGGAATCTTGGTTCACCAAATCACATTATTCTTGAAGGAATTCACAGGTTCTCATCTTCTGTGGAAACAAAAAAAGAACCTCTTTTTCAAATCAGCAAATACTTAGACTTAAATTTGGTAGAAAAGATACCTTTAAAATATATATGTTGTTTAAGCTTAGCATCTCATACAATGAATTGTCTCTTTGTACTTAGCTCCTTCCCAGTCAAAAAATTTTAAGAAAACACAATAATATACATAATCCAGATTCTCTGCAATTATTCCATCTTTATGTGGCTTATTTTTTCTTTTATTTATGACTGTCTGTACTGTATCTCTTTAAAGCATTTGCTTAATCTTTTAAAAACTGTTTTATTTCTATTTACAACTGTCTATACTCTTTCTTCTCTCTCACAAGCCTGTTAACATTTTGTAAACACACTGTGACCTGTTAAGTAGTTTATTTCCGTCTGAATCTGTCTTTATTGGATATCTGTGTTTATTTTCTGACCATGAAAAAATTCTAAGTGGGTGTGAAGAGGACTAAGGATTCTTTGTCTTTGGGCTCCACCCAATCCAACATGGTGAAGGCATTTTCCCAACCTCTGTGAATCATACACACCACTGCATTTCCAAGTATGTAGCCAGTCTGTGTTGTGCCATTAAGCAGTTTGTAACATACTCTTCATGAAAGCAATTTAAATGCTTGAACTTCTGAAAGAACCAGAGCTGTTCTTGCTTCTAGAACAAACCAGGAAGTGTTCTTAATGAGGTCACATAGGTTTCGCTGCCAATGCTGAGTCAGGAAGGCCTCTCTTAAGCTAGCTTCCAGGAGAGATCCTTCAAAGGAAAAGAAATATCAGCTACCAGAAAACCATGCTTAACAATGTTCTTTTGTATTTAGGCTTTCTTTCTAAACTCATTCAAGTTTTATTTAGATTTATCTGGTCCTCACATTGGGCACCAATCTGTTGGCAAAGGTTTTTTGTACTGCCCATTCCCACAATAAACAACAAAAAACTATATTAATTGTAATATTGTTCGGTCAATGGCTTAAGACCTTCCCCAATACGTTCCTCATACTGAGTGACCCCGTTCATGTATCCCCACTTTCCAGATCTCAGTGGGACCTCCACTTGCTGTGGCCAGCGCAGCCTGGACAACGAAGACTGGCAGGAGGGTGCCAGGATTCAGACATGGAGGCATCTTTTCAGGTGGAAAAACAGCCACGTTTATTTTTTTTTCAGGTGGAAGAACAGCAACTTTTATTTTGCCCAGCAACCTTTTATACCTCTACTCCTTCTGTGGAGACCCACTGGCCAGAAAGAATACAAACACCCTTGTCAATTACAGACCACAAGGAAGTTCCGCTGTCAGTCAGAGTGAGTGAAGGCAGCAGGATCAAAGCAAATAAAAAGTTAGAGATAATGGGCCAAACAGTGATTTAATTAATACAGTTTCTGAGTGTCCAGCTAGGGCTAAGCTAGCTGGACAGCCAGGACAAACATCAGGCCCTCCACCTACACTTTGCTAGCTCAGCCCAGTGCTGTGCTTCAGGTGTCTGTCTCTGTTTCTTTTAGTTGGTGGATGAAGGTTCTATGGTAATATTTAAGATATTCTGACTACAGACAAGACCAGTTTGGGCACACACTCCTCTATTGCTTAGGGTTTTACTTGGGTTCGTTGTTATGGATTCATGGGAATTTCTCTAGTGCCAGGTTTCTTGCTAGTCTCCTAATGACTCACTCAATCAATATATCTCTTTCATTGCTCTTATATCTGTCCTTCCTTGATCTTATCTATCCTGTCCCTTAAAGTTCTTCCCCCTCTCTCCTTTTCTTTTCCTCTTCCTCTTTCAATCTCCATTTTCTCCCACCCCTAATTTTGTTAGGCAATCTTGTCTTATTCACATGTTTTTCTTAAGAACCACAAAAACTCTACCAGGAAACTATATTAACTGATAAATACTTTCAGTAAAGTTGGCAGTATACAACATCAACTCAAAAATTCAGTAAACCTCCTTTATACACATGATAAAGAAACTAAGAAAGAAATCAGAGAAACTTCATGCTTTACAATAGCCACAAATGACACTAAATACCTTGGGCTAAAACTTAGCGAAGAAGTAAAAAACCCATTTGACAAAAATTTTATGTTTTCAAAAAAAGAAATTGAAGAAGATATTAGAAAATGGAAAGTTCTCCAATGGTCTTGAATAAGTATGATCAACATAATAAAAATGTCAATCCTATCAAAGGCAATCTATAAATTCAATGCAATCACCATAAAAATTCAAACACAATTTTTTACAGACCTTGAATTAACAATAATCAACTTCATATGAAAAAATTAAAATCCCAGGATACCTAAAATAATCTGTACAATAAGGAAACATACTGAGGCATCACCGTCCTGGATATCAATTTCTACTATAGAGCTACAGTAATGAAAGCATCTTGGGTTTGGCATAAAACAGACAGGTTGACTAATTGTACCTAATCAAAGACCTGGAAATTAATCCACACACCTATGAACACCTGATTTTTGACAATGAAGCTAAAATTATACAATGAAAAAAGGAAAGCATCTTCAACAAATGGTGCTGGCATAACTGGATGTCAACATGTAGAAGAATAAAAATATTTCCATATCTATCACCATGCACAAAACTCAAGTACAAATGGATTAAATACCTCAATTAAATCTGACAACACTAAACCTGATAGAAGAGAAATTGGGAAGTAACTTTTAATTCATGGGCAGAGGAGACCACTTCCTCAATGTAAAACAAGTAGCACAGACAATGAGAGCAACAATAAATAAATGGGACTTACTGAAACTGAAAAGAATCTGTAAAGCAAAGGACACAGTTAATAAGACAAGAAGGCTTATTTCTTATTTTCATTGGCTTATTTTCATTGAAGATGAAAATTTCTTCATCAACCCCACATCAGACAGAAGACTGACCTCCACATCAGAGGACTGATCTCCAAAATATATAAATAACTCAAGAAATTAGTTATCAAAATTCCAAATAACCAATTTAAAAATGGTATAAAGAACAAAACCGATATAACTCAACACAAAAATTTCACATGACTGAAAAACACTTAAGGAAATGTTTAATATTCTTTGCCTTCTGAAAAATGAAAATCAAAACAACTCTGAGTTCCCATTTTATGCCATTTAGAATGGCTAAGATCAAAAACGCCTTTTATAGCTTATGCTGGAGAGTATGTGGAGTAAGAGGAACAGTATGGCTGTTTCTCAGAACATTGGAAATCAATGTACCTCAGGGTCCAGCAATTCCACTCTTGGGCACATACCCAAAAGATGCGCAATTATACTTCAAGGCATTTGTTCAACTATGTTTATAGCAGCATTATTTATAATATCCAGAACTTGGAAAAAATCTTGATTCCTCTCTCCTGAAGGATGAGTATAGAAAATCTGGCACAATTATACAATGGAGTACTACTCAGTGGGAAAAAAACCTTGAAATTTGCATACAGGACCTATGAAAGTGAATGAGTCTGGAATCTCAAATGGAATAGGCAGGAACCAGAGAACTCTGTGGGTCCAGGTGAGAGACTGAGACCATTGAGCAAGTAGGGAGGAACTAGAGACCTCTGCAAGTCTGAATCTGAGTCTGGGAACAGCGAAGGAGTAGGCCTTAGCCAGGACATTTATGGGATCAGGCGTGAATCTGGGACCTCTGAGGATGTAGACCAGAGCACAAGGTCTTTTGGGGACTGTGCCAAAGCCAGAGACTTTCATGGAATCAGGCCCAGTCAAGGGACATTTATAGAAACAGGACTGAGCCAGTGATATAGGTCGGAGCAGGTCTGAGACAGCAGAGTCCACAGGAGCAGGTCCAAGGAAACAACCACTGAGGATGTAGACCAGAATGAGAGACCTATACGGGTCTGGGTGTAAGAATGGAACATCCGAGGGTTTAGGCCTGAGCCAGGACCTCTGAGGGTCCAGACACAAATTTGGGACTTCCAAGGGAGTAGGCAGAAACCAGAGACCTCTGGGGTCCAGGGGTGAGTATGGGAACTCTAAGGGAATAGGAAAGAACCAGAGAACTCTGTAGGTTCGGGCACAAATCTGGATCATCTGAGGGAGTAGGCAAGGGCCAGGACATCTTTGAGAGCAGACCCTAGGGGGCAACCTCATCAGAATGGGACCCAAGAAAGCAATCTCTGTGAGAACATGCCAAAACTATACCTTGTATTGCAATACTCCCCGGAGTGTTGAACAATCTCCAGGAACATGGAAGGCCTAATGTACCAGGATGAGCAACCACCTGAGTCTTGCATCCACTGGACTGATCTAATGAGAGTTCACCAAGGCCGGCTGGATTGGGACTGAAAGAGCACGTGATCAAACCGGATTCTCTGAATGTGGCCGGATTCTCTGAATGTGGCTGGCACGGGGACTGTCTGAGAAGCCATTGATAGTGGCACTGGGACTTGTTTCCTTTGCATGTTCTGGATTTTTGGGATTCTAGTCAGTTTGGAAGCTCAACTTCCTAGACCTGGAGTGAGGGGGTAGGAACTTCAACTTCCCACAGGGCAGGAAACACTGACTGCTCTTAGGGCTGGAGAGGGAGAAGGAGAGGGAGTGGGAGGAATGGGAGGGTATTGGGAGGAGGGGCGGAAGTGGAAACTTTTATAAATTAATAAAAAAAAGAAAAAAAACAAGAAAAAGCTATCAAACATATGAAAGAAATTTTTCATGACTTGAAAACTGAAATAGAGAAACTAAAGAAAGCACAAGCCAAGGGATTTATAGAAATAGAAATAATGAGAAAGTGACCTGGAACCACAAATGCAAGCAAAAACAGCAGAGTATCAGAAATGGAAATGTGAATCTCAAGCACCAAAGATAAAATAGAGGAAACAGACTCATTGATTAAAGAAAATATTAAATCTAACAAAAGCTTATACAAAATATCCAGGAAACATATGGCACCATGAAATGAACAAACCTAAGAATAACAGATATAGGAGAAGGAAAGGAAGTCCAATTTAAAAGCACAGAAAATATATTCAACAAAATCATAGGAGAAAACTTTCCAAAACTAAAGAAAGTCATGTCTATGAACGTACAAGATTTAAGAACACCAAATAGACTAGATAAAAAAGTCATCTTGCCACATAATAATCAAAACACATAACATACAGAATAAAGAATGAATATAAATAGCTTCAAAGCAAAAAGGTCAAGTAGCATATACAGCCAGACCTATCAAAATTATACCTGATTCCTCAATGAAAAATAAAATCCATAAGGTCCTGATCAAGTATTATGCAGATATTAAGAGACAATGGATGTCAGCCCAGTCTATTACACCAAGCAAAACTTTCAATCAACATAGAAGGATAAACATGACATTCCACAACAGAACCAGATTTAACTAATATTTAGCCACAAACAGAATCCTATAAAAGTACTAAAGAAAAACTTTAGTCCAAGGAAGTTAGCTACATCTGCAAAAATACAGGCAATAGATGATCTCAAAGAATCAAGTCCCAAAGAAGGGAAACATGTATATAATAACATCACCAAGAATAAAAACTAAAATAAGAGGAGATAGCATTCATTGGTCATTAATATCACTTAATATAAATGGAATCAACTCACCTATAAATAGACAAAGGCTAACAGGTTTGATAATAAAATAGAATCCATCTTTCTGTTGCAAACAAGAACACATCTCAAACAGATAGACAGTTGTATCTACAAGATGAAATTAAAATCCTGTAAACTTTAATAATGTGTTTAAATACCTTCATAGAGATAGGGTACTTTATTTTATCCAAAAACAAATTGATTACATGCCAGGTGTAACATGAGGGGGCCTGTTTGTTGGGGTTTTTCTGTCCTCCCACCAGGTTCCGACAATTGTTTAGTCCCAGAGAAAATTACCCAAAGACTCCTTAAGTTATGATGCTGATTGGCCCGTTAGGTCAGGTTATTTATTAGCTAACTCTCACATCTTGATTAACCCATTTTTCTGATCTATTTTAGCCATAGGCTCAGTACCTTTTTCAGCAGGGCAGCTCACATCTTGCTGCTTCGGTGATCTGGGCAGGAGTGGGAGGAATCATCTTCCTCCTCCTCAGAATTCGCCTGCTCTCCTTGTATCATTTCATCTTCCTGTCTGGTTTTCCCACCTACACCTCCTGCCTGGCCAATCAGCGTTTATATAAAACATGACTGACAGAATACAGACAATTCTCCCACACCAGCCAGAAACCTGAGAAGACCAGAATAGATCCCAAGAACTACAAATTACAATGTGATTTGACAGCATTTTCAGAAAGGGACATGAAACTCAGGGACAACTTATGCAATATGTTAGCCAAGAACCTTCTGCAGACTCCTGAAGCTCAGCTGCTCTCTCTAGCTGCATTAGTTCCATGGTATAAGTACCAGAGTCTAACCAGAATCAATGATAAAACTGATGTTCATGTTTCACATGGGGATGATAGAGAGAGTGGAGGGAATCAAGGTTAATGGTTATCAGTCTATCCAGCCCTGCATGATTGTTGAATCTTACCAATTCCTAAATTCTGCTCTAACTGGAGAATTAACTGAAGCTCTGTTGTGAAACTAGGGCCGTAGTCTCAATGGTCTCTTAGTCTCTTCAAGATTGATCCTGGTACCCACAGCATATCCAGGTCTGCCATATATGATGCTCTCTATCTTGTTCAGATGAGCTCGAGAGTTGTAGAAAAATAAATATTACAGTGGAAAACTGGACTTCATAAATATTCAGATGCACTAAAAATTAATACAGACTAAGTTCTAGAAGATTATAATGGGAAAAATGTCATTCATAAACAGAGCAAGCCAGGAAACTGAGAGACCAATAATTCCTGGAGTTCTGCACCTGCTTTGATTCAACACTCTGAAAAGACTTGTGATAGTACTGGGGAGTCTCTATTGGCCTTTAGTATTTCCTGCTGGTCCTGAGTTTCTGTAGGAAGGTTTTATACAGTTTCACACTTGAGTTTCATCAGAGTGTCTCTGGTAGAGTAACATGTGGCTATGTTCTCAGTTTGAGGTTTTTCAGATTTAAGAAATCGTGGCTTTTGGGGGTGTTCCTACAGATAGTGACCTTCGTCTTTAGTACTTAATTACAATCAGTGTTCTCATTATATCATATTATTCTCATTAACTTCAGACACTATCCTTGAGACTGGTGAACCCAGTGTACATGACAGCTGATTAATGAGAACACAGAGACAGTGCAGGTAGGGGTAAGGGTCTGGGTGTGTGATGGCTGCACCAGGTCACGTTCTGATTTCTTCACATGGAACTGGGACAGTGCTCCTGGGGAAAGCCAAGATCACTATCATTCAAATATTACATGCATGATGTACCTGGTTCTCTCTCTTGAAACTCTGAAACACTTACAGGTCGCAAAGGTCATGAGGTAGAGGAGCAGCACCAGGACAGTCATGCTTTGCTGAAAGCTCTAGTAAGAAGATGGGTCTTCTCAGCCTGAGTGCTGCATTGCATTGGGGTGGTTCTTGAGAGGATAAAAGGAAGCCAAGGAGGTTTTGCTTTTCACTTCAGGTGACTGAGTTTTGCTTTGTGCTTCTTAGTAGAAATGGAAGTAGATACTCAGGAACATTTTCCTGGTTCTGACTGGGTTTCTAGTCCCTGAAAAACAAGAAATATTTAGAGTCACACTATGCAGACATATCAGGCAAAAGATGGGAATGTTTACAGTGAGTCCACATTCAATCAATGATGGTAGAACAAGGTATCACTCACTGGATGTGTTTTAATGTCACCAAAAATTCATAACATGGATTTAGGTTGGAATTTGGGTTCATAATTGTCAGAAATAATACTTATAAAAACTTAAAATTTATTATTTAGGTGTCAGTAAAGACATTATTCTTTTCCCTCATCCAAAATATAACTTGTGATAACGAACGTTAAGTACAGGAGATCCCATGTGTTCATCTGGGAAAAAACACAATTGACTGACATGGATCCCGTCTTATTAGGTTCAGACTATTTACCTTCATAATTGGTGACACAATACATGCAACTTTTCATTGAACATCTTTATTTACAGCAATCTGTTTTTCTCTTTTTATTTTTATATCTCACTTTCTCTGGCCTCAGTCTGTGGCACATAAGAACCCAGGTTATATGAATATTGCATTGTCGAGGGATGAGAAAGTTTTCAGTTCATAAAACCCCATGAAAAGTAGTATCATCCAGCCAGGCTTCAGGGTTATGTGATCTGAAGTAATAAGGTGGCAGAGTGATGACAAGATATGGAAGGAGGGCATGCTTGAACAGTGCAACTGTTTGTCTTCTGGAGAGGATAACCATAGAGGACAATGGACTGCAGGACTTTCTCCCATGCCTTGGTAATGTAAAACACCAGGGAAGGGAAATGAGGAGCTGTTACCAACTTGCCTTGTCAGATCCTGGAGAGCATCCACCGTTTCTTGTGTATGAGTACTCTACATTTTATGTCCCTCAGTTTGTTGTGCATAATCTGTTTTTGTGAGTGGCAGTGATGGAGCTAGACCTTAACATAGGTGAGGCAGTATTCCTGGAAAATACTGAGGGGGAACCAAGACTACGAGTGCTGTGTTCTCCTTATTCCCTGGGATCTTAAGAAAGAATGGGAACTGAAATGTCTTCAGAACTTGCCTAGGGTAATGAGGCAAGGTTTGCCTGAGCCTGAAGGCAAACCTTGAATCCCAGTGTTGCTACTTACCCGACCTCAGAGCAGGTTTTTGTGTTGATCGTGTTATGGTAACCTCTGTAATGTAAACTAAGTATAGATGATGAGAAAGTACGCATATCTGAAGCAAGCACACAGATACTCAGACATATACACACAGACATATATACAACAACAGAGACAATCCTTCCCAAAAAACAATCTTACAAGGGCAGATGGATACATGTATATTAACTCCATAGGATATTTGAAAATGTTATTTTCCCACCTTTGTCATTCATTCTACTTAAAAACAAATAACCATGCTCATTAATAATGTACTGCAATTACATTGATTCATGCCACTATCTTCTCTCCTCTTTCTCTCACTCTTTTGATACTTCTGTCCTCTCCTACTGACATGTCTCTTCTTTTCCTTTCTCCCTTCTTTACTGTCTTCCTATACCAATTCTGCTTTTATTTCTACTGATAAAGAAGTGAGATTGCAGAGTCACATCATCTTGTGTAATTCTCAGAGGAAGCCCCAAGTTTTTATAATGTCTTATTAGGACAACATTGCCATTTCCACAGCACAGGCATCCCTTTTCCTCCATTCCCATAATACGGTCTCATTCTTTCTTTGGTAAGTGGCATTCATATCATTAGTTACAGAAAACTCATTCTTTTGGGTTTAAGATCTATTTCTGTGGTTATTAAAAATGTCAGCTTTATGCATTCTCTTCTGTACATTTTCACTGGTCAATGTGAATCATCCCAAACAGAGGATGGAGGGCAGAACACTGTGTGCTCCTGAGGACATCACCTCTCAACTCTGGGTTCCCAAAGCTATCTGTTAACCTTCTGACTCAGAAGAAAGATAGAGAGAGAAAGAGGAAGAGTGATAGATACTGTGACATAGACAGAGGTAGAGAGACAGAGAGAGAGAGATAAAGGTAAACAAGGAGAAACACTATAATAAATAAACACATACAACACAACTGGAACCAGAAATTTAAATAATAATTTGGACATTCAAGGATTACTACACACTATATCTGCAGAGAAAATCCCTAAGTGTGATATGGAGATGCAGTGCAGACAGAGAAGTCCAGTCTTCCATGCTTCTCTGAGCGGCAGCTTCTGTGACTAAGATCTCTAAGTGCTCTCAGCGCCCTCTGCTGGTCCGGTGTTGCCCACAGATGTGTTTTTGTCTGAGCTCACAGTAACATTCACTCACTGTGTCTGTTGCACAGTAATACGTGGCTGTGTCCTCAGATTTCAGACTGCTCATTTCCAGGTACAGAGTGTTCTTGGCATTGTCTCTGGAGATTGTGAAACGGCCCTTCACAGCGTCGGTATACCAGGTGCTACCACCATTTGTGTTAATACGTGAAACCCACTCCAGTCCTTTCCCTGGAGCCTGGCGGATCCAGTCCATGCTATAGTCACTGAAGGTGAATCCAGAGGCTGCACAGGAGAGTTTCAGGGACTGTCCAGGCTGCACTAAGCCTCCGCCAGACTCCAGCAATTGCACCTCACACTGGACACCTGTAATCGCAAAGTATTTTGGTTAAAAAACTGACACAGAAGACATTTTTTCTCTTTCTCATGTCCACACAACACACAGCGTCTCATCTTTATGAATTACCTTTTAAAATTAGGGCAAAGGAAACCATTATAAGCCACAAGTCCATGGTGAGTGTCCTGTGTTCAATGCTAAACCCTGTCTGGGAGGACTTGGAAATCCAGGGCTTGTCTCCTCCGCCAGAGCTGCAGGGTCAGGGCAGGACTGAATTTTATGGGCACACAGAAGCCTTATTTGCATATCTTTCCTCCATCACAGACTCTGTAGTTGGAACTGAGCAGAAGGCAGTACTCAGAGCAGATATAAGACACCATGCACTCTGATGAGAATTATAGAAAGTAAAGCACCAATGTAGCTCTGTGTACACATTTTCCTTGTTAGGGATTCACCACAATTTATTTAGTTCTCTTTTCACCACGTGCATGGAAAATGTTCTTGTTGCTGTCTGTCTCCCTCTTAGTGATTGCTGTGGGGACATATTTATATTTGCAGCACTTAATTGCATCCTGAAATTCTTCCTATGATCAAATTTACTACCCACTCTGCCTTTCCCTTTCTCATCTTGATACCAGGCAACACATGGCTGTCTTCATGCTGTCTTAGTTCAGTTTTTATTTCTGCATATTTATATAGTCAGCACAATGGGGACATTTAATGTATTTTTGTAACAAAACGCAAAGCTTTTGCATCAATATTGTATTTTCAGAAGGCATTGTTTTTATTTTCCCAAATTGTCATGCTTTCTACCCATGCAGTCCCTTTCTCTCATTATACCCAACTTTTCCTTTCAAAACCTCTGTATTACCCTGTGCTTTTTCCCTCTTACCCTTCACTTAAGAAGTCTTATCCTGTCTTGATTCCATTCTATTTCTACGGAAGCCAGAGCACCAAACACACAAAGTCTCAAAAACTCTATCTGGATTCTCTCTATGAGGGAGAAACTGTCCTTCCCAATCTTCAATATGTTGTATGATATAAGATTTCCAGTATCATTCAAGTTCCTCCACGGCTCAGACAATACTGATGAAGAGGATGCGGGAAGAATGTAAGGAGTGGAAGACAGGGAGGGTGCTGTGAAATGCTGTCTTCTGGACATGACATGGATATTACAATCATGGATCTGTAATGGCTGCTGTTTTCCACTGAACCCAAATAAGTACAAACCAGCCAAAACCATGGTATAGATAGCACTGATAATTCTTCAGCCCTGTTTCTTACTGAAAGAAGATGGGAATTTATTTTTCTGCACAAGAGACATTGTCACTCTTTTTTGAGGGTATAGTCCCTGGTGTATTTCCTATATTGCAGTGCTTGGGTTCACACACATGCAGATATGGACAACACTAACTGGGCTTAAATAAGAATAAGGTTGGTAGGGACCCGTGTTTGGAAGATGAGGGAGGAACTGGATGGAAAAAATATCACATGTAGAGATCCTAAGGAATAAAGAAAAATAGTAAAAACTGTATAACTGAGATTCAAAACAATAAATTCCAGAAGCCAATTAAGGAACATTGGTGAATATCAAATAACTTGGTAGGCAACTTTTTCTGGGACCATCCTTCCATTCAACTAAGAACTAGTGGGGTGTTTCACTTATTTCTTTTTTTGTTTTTGTTTTTTTTTTGGTTTTATAGTAAATATGTGGATTATTATTATTATTATTATTAAAAATTTTCACCTCCTCACCTCCTCCCTTTTCCCTCCTCCTCCCTCTATTACCCTCCCCCTCCCTCTCCAGTCCAAGGAACAGTCAGGGTTCAATACCCTGTGGGAAGTCCAAGGTCCTACCCTCACCATCCAGTTCTAGGAAGGTGAACATCCAAATAGACTAGGTTCTTCCAAAGCCAGTACATGCAGTAGAATCAAAACCCAGTGTGATTGTCCTTGGTTTCTCAGTCAGTCCTCCTTGTCAGCCCCATTCAGAGAGTCCAGTTTGATCACATGCTCCATCAGTCCCAGTCCAGCTGGCCTTGGTGAGTTCCCATTATATCAGTCCCACGGTTTTTGTATCAGGGTAACTGTAGTTTCATAAAAAGAGTTTGGCAATGACTCTTCTGTATCTATATTCTGAAATACATTAAGGAGTATAGGTATTAGCTTTTCTTGGAAGTTCTGTTAGAATTCTGCATGGAAACCATGTGGTCCTGGGCTTTTTTTCATTGGGAGGTTTTTGATAACAGCTTCTATTTCTTCGGTACTAACAGGTCTCTTTAGATTGTTCACCTGGTCTTGATTTAACTTTGGTAAATGGTACTTATCTAAAAACAAGTCCATTTCTTGTACATTTTCCAACTTTGTGGTATATAAACTTTTGTAGTAAGATCTAATGATTCTCTGAATTTCTTCTGTGTCTGTGATTATGTCCCCCTTTTCATTTCTGATCATATTGATTTGCGTGTTCTCTCTCTGCAGTTTGATTAGTTTGGCTAGGGGTTTGTCAATCTTGTTGATTTTCCCCAAGTATCAACTTTTTGTTTCATTGATTCTTTGGATTGTTTTCTGTGTTTCTATTTTGTTGATTTCAGCCCTCAGTTTGATTATTTCCAGTCTTCTACTCCTCCTAGGTGAATCTGCTTCTTTTTTTTTTCTAAAGCTTTCAGGTGTGCTGTTAAGTTTCCAGTGTGTGCTTTCTCCATTTTCTTTAATTGGGCACTTAGTGCTATGAACTTTCCTCTTAGCACTGCTTTCACTGTGTCCCATAGGTTTGAGTATGTTGTGTCTTTATTTTCATCACATTCAAGAAAGACTTTAATTTCTTTTTTTATTTCTTCCTTGACCCAGGGGTGATTCAGTAGTTGACTGTTAAGCTTCCATGTGTTTTTAGGCTTTCTGGGGGTAGGAGTGTTGTTGAATTATAGCTTTATTCCATGGTGATCCCACAAGACACAGGTGGTTACTAATATTTTTTTTGTGTCTGTGGATTTTTGCTTTGTTACCTAGTATGTGGCCAATTTTCGAGAAGGTTCCATGAGCTGCAGAGAAGAAGCTATATTCTTTCCTATATGGGTGGAATGTTCTATAGATATCTGTTAAGTCCATTTGATTCATTACCTCTATGAATTCTCTTATTTCTCTGTTTGGTTTCGGTCTGATTTACTTGTCCATTGGTGAGAGAGGTGTGTTGAAGTCTCCTAATATTAGTGTGTGTGGTTTGACGACTGCCTTCAGTTCTAGAAGTTTTTCTTTTACATAAGTGGGTGCTATTTTGTTAGGGACATAGATATTCAGAATTGAGACTTCCTCCTGATGAATTGTTCCTGTTATGAGTATAAAATGTCCGTCTCCATCTCTTCTGATTGAATTTAGTTTGAAGTCAATTTTGTTCGGAATTAGAATGGCCACAATCGCTTGTTTCTTATGTCCGTTTGCTTGATAAATCTTTTCCCAACCCTTTACTCTGAGTAGATATCTTTCTTTGTGGTTGAGGTGTGCTTCTTGTAAACAGCATAATAAAATCACAGCACATCACAATGAAAAACATAAATTTGAATAAAAGTTTTTAAAGTTCAAGGATTACTAAAGTCTATACCTGTAGAAAGAATCTTTAAGTGTGATTTGGAGAATCAACCCAGACACAGAAGAGTCTGGCCTTCTATGCTTCTCTGTACAGGTTCTTACTTGACCCAGATCTCTGGGTGGTCTCTGCGCCCCCTGCTGCTCATAAGGGTCTTGCAAGGAGGTTTGTGTCTGATCTCACAGTAACTGCATCACTGTCATACATGGCTGTGTCCTCAGGCCTCAGACTGCTTATTTCCAGGTACAGGGTGTTCTTGGCATTGTCTCTGGAGATGGTGAATCGGCCTTTCACAGCATCAGCATATTTAATGTTGTTACTATCACCACTAATTTATGCAACCCATTCCAAGCCTTTTCCTGGAGCCTGGCAGATCGAGTTCATGTAATAATCACAGAAGATGAATCCACAGGCTGCATGGGAGAGTTTAACGGATCTTTGGTGCTGCACTAAGCCTTCTCCAGACTCCACCAGCTGCACCTCACACTGACCACCTAGAAACACAGAATGCTGATAAGAAGACTGTCACTGAATCTAATTTTTCTTTCTCGTGTTCATATAGCACATATCATCTCCAGCATCTCTTCTCTATTAACTACCATTTAAAATAATGACAAGGAAAAGCCAAATAAGCCACAAGTTCATGGAAAATGGTCTGCGTTCAGTGCTGATCACTGAATGGGAGGATCTGGGAATCAAGAACTGGGCTCCTCTGCCAGAGCTGCGGGGTCAGGGCAAGGCTGGTTTTCATGGGTACAGAGAAGCCTTATTTGCACATCTTCCTCCTGTAGCAAGCTTTGGAGTTGGACCCTTGGGGGAAGGCAGTGCTCAGAGCAGATATAAGGCGTCAAAGACTATGATGACAGTTACAGAAACTGACATAGTAAAGAACCTCCAGGTGACCTTTTCTTTGCTAAGGATTCACCACACTTAACTAAGTTATCTTTCACTCATGTGATGAGAAGATGTTGTGTTTCCACACTGTTGTATCTCCTTTGTACAACTATGTAATTTAAAAGAGCCACAAACTGTTGTGTTTCTATATAGGAGCTATGTCTTTCCCAGTCTCTGGGCTAAACAGGGCTTCTCCAGAATGGGGCTCTTGGGCGGGTTCATGCCAGTGTGGAAGGTTAATACAGCTCCTTCCTTGAGATGGGAACACTTTAGAATTTTCTGAGTTTTAAAAATCAATGAGGCAATGCTGTGGTCAGGCAGTTAGAGGCTTACAGATGAAACAACTTTTGCCACAGCGGCTCTGCTTTTGACCATGATGTTGACCACATCAATAGATTACAGACTGGGACACTTAAAATTGCTATCATGAAGGGATGGATGTGGGGAAGGTGAATGACTGCACAAGTTCAACCACCATCATACACACACAGGTCCACTTTTAGATTCAGCCATACACCACAGCGCGCGCACACACACACATACACACACACACACACACACACACACACACACAGAGTCACAGACACAGTCACAAATCCAATTATCTCCCCAAGTAGTCACACTTTCTAATACAATCAAACATTCAAACACAAACTCACTCAAACACACACACACACACACACACACACACACACACACACACACCATCATACCCTCATACCCACATGTGGAATCATGTATTTGCAGGCAAATGGATTGAGTTTCTTTATTCCTGTCTTTTGACTTGGTCACTCCGGTTGGCATGAACTCACTATATAGACCAAGCTAATATTGAACCATGAGAGATTTTCTTGGCACTGTCTGCCTTTTGACTGGTATAAAAGTATGCAGCACAATTTCTAACTATCTCATGCACATTTTGTAAAAGTTTGAAATATTTTTATAGAAAAAATTCTGATCATTGTTTCCTTCCCTTATCTCTTCCCAGATCCTTCCTCTTTTCCAACTTGCCCAACCCCATAACAGGCAGAGTTTTAAGGTGATTTAAGGGGTCACCCTCTTAGCATTCATTTTTGAATAGACAACAAATGTCTTAAAAATTTAATTGACAATACATTTTATCATAGAAAAATTATTATATAATGCATGTATTTGTCTTATAGTTAAAAATGTTTTATTAATGTGCACAAAATATAGCAACAAAATTCAGGACTGATGATATAGCTCAGGATTAATATATCTTCCTCCCAATTTGAGTAACTCAGTTGTATTATAAGCATTTCTTTATGAAGCTGGGTGTGATGGTTTAACCATCATTCCCATCACTGGGGAGGAGGTGACAGGAAACTCTCTGTGACTTGCCATCCCACCATTCTATCTGAACCTCTGGGCTCCAGGTTCAGTGTGAGACTCTCTCAACAAATAAGATAGATGTCAACTGAGGAATACTCTCAGATTCAACTTGTGATGTCCACAACCATGTGGAAACATACACTGTGACAATTAGTGTTTCCATTCATTCAAATATTTGCCTAACCCTGCCTTGAACTTTGTAGCTGTTGAGAAGCAAATCATGGAAGCTGTAGACATAGACTCACTTGAATGTTATTCTGAAAAGCTGTATCCTCCAACAAATTGCTCTGCCAATGTGGTCAACTAAATTTGTGTAAAACCTGAGAAAACTTGAAAAGAAATTGTAGACACAAAAGAACAGAGTTAAGCATGTTTAGGTAGTGGCATTTTCTTGTTTGGGCTCTGCTTGCTCAAAGCATTCAGCAACAGGGCTCCTTTAACAGGGGTTTTCCTGATTCAGTGGTAGCAGAAAAGCCACAGCTTTGAAATGCCTGCTTACTGGTCTGTGCTGACAGTGCCACCTCTGACTCTTTCTGGAGGTTCAGCTATGGAGCATTAAGTGGGACACAGTGTAAGATAGAGTGCTACAACTTGCTTAATGGCAATATAGACTGGCTGTGTGCATAAAAATGGGGCTGTGAACATGGTTCTTAGAGGCAGCGACCAACTCTGTCATGTCAGACTGGCCAAGGCAACCAGGCACTGCCAATTTTCCCCTAGAAATGGTGCAGCTTAAGTTCATAAGAAGGGCTTAGCTATTTAAGAAGCGCTCCTCAAAGTAAAGAATTAGAGACATACAATAAGACAGATTCAGACATAAAAGGCCTCTAAATGGGTCACAGTGTTGAATAAATGTATATAGGCTTGGGAGAGAGAAGAAAAAGCATATAGAGAATTGAAAAAAAGTAAATAGTTTAAGAAATGAAACAAAGTCTTTAAAGAGACAGAGTACAGACAGTGACAGAGTAAAGGAGTAAATATAATAAAATAAATATTCAAAAGTAATAGAGTAAGAAAATCCACGTAAAGATGGAGTATACACAGAGAGTCTGGATTATGAATTATTGTGTTTTCTTTGAATATTTTGGCTGCAGAGAGACATTTGTTTCTGGGGCTTGGTTAGCTAAACCAACATATATGTTTTAAAGGTATTTTGATTTTGAGGTTTTGGTCTACAGGTATGTTGCTTTGGAAAAGAGGTTTTTCTTTTGTTTCCATATAGGATGAGAACCTTTGGATTAATTCCAGAATAATGTGGTTTGATGGCCCAAGTTCCCTTGAAAGGTTGCTTTGAACACGCCCAAAAATTACATCAGAAATAAGGAAGCAGTCTGGAGAAGAACTATGCCCATATTCCCAAATATTGTTTATAAATGTTTGTTAATATTAAAAGAGGGATATGCTACAGAGATTTGCATTAGTATGAATTTTAGCTTGTTGATACAATTTAAGGTCAATTTTGTTATTGTGTGTATATGTATTTCTGACCTTGATTATGGTATTGTGTTTGTCTACCTCATCTAAAAATGTAATATAAAAATTAAGAAATATAGGTCAGTAAAGAATCATCTATAATAGTCAAACTTGTAGTCATGTTAGTTTCAGATGGATAGAAATTCTTCAAATCTTTCAAAGACTGCAGAATATGGAATTTAAAGTGTTTTAAGAATTTAGGACTTTTCATTACAGTGAGACACATATGCTCCTGGCAGCACCAACAACTTCAAGAAGAAGATGGGCATAGAAGAGGCTCCTTATGGAGTCTGTTAACCATTTGTGCAAGAAACTGCCCTTTTCTGGACTTCTTCATAGTATACTGTACATGCAGGACCCACAGAAAAATGATGGGCCTGTAGGTGGAAGATGGATGCCCCAAAGGTACAGAAAAACGTCAGGTGACTGTCTGGGCAGCCAGAAGTCTCTGTCAATTTTAGAGTTTTGAAAGTTGCTTACAATGCACTTTTGTTCACTTAGGTAATATTATATCCTTCTGGAGTCCTTGAAGGAGTTGAAGAATTTATAGTTATAGTTGTAGTTTTCCTTAGTTATAATAAAAGATGAAGTAGATATAAATATTGCAACTGTAATTCTTGCTTGATACCTGTTTTGTTGTATGTAATTTTACTATGTTGAAGTTAAAACTTTCCTTTTTTATTTAAACAGAAAAGGGGAGGTAATGTGGTATTCCCCTCTGTATGCTGTGAATAACATTGGTTATTAAAGTAACTGCTTTGGGCCTATAGCAGAGCTATAGGGGAACAGAGCTAGGTGGGAAAATCTAGATGAAATAATGGGAGAAAGTAGGCTGAGTCTGAGAGAAACCATCTAGACCCAACCAGAGACAGAGAATTTATAGAAATCTTCCAAAAAATATATTTCCTCTGTCCTGCTGGAATTTTGGACTCATCCTCCACATTTAACCCATCATTCAGACCATTTTTGCTTCTTACTCCAGGCATTGTTTTTTTTTTTTAAATTTTCCTGGCGAGACACATTCTCCACAGTAACTGAGAATGACTGGACCACATTCCTCATGGGGGCATGAAAGAGGCCCCCATGGCATTTTCTGATGATATCAAGTTGCCTTGTCTATCTTTCATTGAACTGCATTCATTGGTCCAAAGTCGACCTTTGTCATACCTCCTACATATACATGGAGGCTCAGTCCTCCTATTTCTGCCATTCCTATAGGAGGCATTATTCCTAGGAATCTGTTGTCTACAATCCCTTTTCAGATGTCCGAATCTATCAAAATTAAATCAACAGGTATTCTGATATCTTCTCTTACCCTTGGAAATTGCTTCTTTTAAAAATGCTTCAGTAGCATAGTCAAATTTTCAACATTCATTATTGCAAGACCCATTCATTCATGGGTGCTGATCTGATCTTTAAAGGCCCAAAATCCATTTGCACTTAATGTTGGCATTCTCATAAGCCCATGATTTAATATTATACATATAGCTTCGTGGACAGTTACCCCTATTGTACAGCCCTAATTAGTCTTTCCAAAAAGTCACTAAATTTCTCTCAGATGTTCTTTAACCCTATCATATGATTCAACTCTCTTCCCTAGTTCCTGAATCTTGTCCCAAACTTAAAAAGCTGATGTGCTACATTGGGACAAGGTGTTATAATCATAAAGAGCTAGTAAAATTTATGGGAACATCGGGGGAAAAATGAAGGTGTTACTGTCTTACAGAAGAATGGTTTCACCAATGTTTACTCACAAGACAGCTATTAGTTATCAGAGATTACAGCATGTGGAAAATACCTCAATAAGTTTCTTTTTAAAATTCTGACTAATATAATTTCTGTCTCCACTTTTATTTAAGGACAAGCTCCATGCTAATTACACATAGAATTAGAACCATGGGAATGTGAGAGGTAGAAGCACGGCTCATTGAGTGTGTCTGTATGGTACTTCACATATGTATGGTTGCTTTACAGAAGCTTTTCAGCTTAAGGAGGTACCATTTTTTAATTATTTCTCTCATTATCTGTGCTACTGGAATTATATTTTGGGAGCGGTATCCTGTGCCAAGCATACTTCCTATTTTCTCTTCTATGAGGTTCAGTGTGGTTGGCTTTATGTTGACGTCTTTGATCCATTTGGACTTGAGTTTTGTTCATAACAATAGATATGGGTCTATTCTTATTTTTCGACATGTTTCTATCCAGTTATGCCAGAACCATATGCTGAATATGTTTTCTATTTTCCATTTTGTATTTTTAAATTCTTTTCAAAGATCAGGTATTTCTAGTTGTGTTGATTGGTATCTGAGTCTTCATTTTTGTTCTATTGTTGTTCCTGTCTGTTTTTATGCCAATAACAGGGTGTTTTTAATACTGTAGTTCTGTAGTAGAGTTTGAAGTCAGGAATTGTGATACCTCTAGAACTTCTTCATTTTACAGGATTGTTTTGATTATTCTGCATTTTTTTTTGCTCTTTAGAGGTCTGTGAAGAATTTTTCTGGGATTTTAATGGGTATTGCATTGAATCCGAAGATTGTTTTTGCTATTCGTGGCTATTGTGAATGGTGATGTTTCTCTGATTTATTTCTCAGCTCATTTATTATATGTATAAAGTAGGGCTATTGATTTTTTTAAGTTAATTTTGTATCCTACTACATTACTGAAGGTGTTTATGAGTGGTATTATTTCATTGGTAGAATTTTGGAGTCACTTATGTAAGTATCATATTATCAAATAGTGAGAATTTGACTTCTTTTCCAATTTGTATCCCCTTGATGTAATTTTGTTGTCTTCTTGTTCTAGCTAGAAACTCAAGTACTACAATGATTAGCTATGGACAGAGTAGACAGCCTTATTTTATTCCTGTTTTCAAAGCTATTATTTTGAATTTCTCTGTATTTAGTTTGTGGTTGGTTGTTAGCTTGATGTATATTAGTTTATTGTGTTTAGGCATGGTACTTGTATCCTTGATCTCTCCAAGTCCTTCACTATGAAACAATGTCTTATTTTATCAAAGTCTTTTTCAGCCTATACTGAGATTATCATGTTGTTGTTTTTTGCATTTTTATATGGTAATTTACATTGACAGATTTTTGTATGTTGACCTTCCCTGAAAATTTGGAATGAAGCCTATCTGGTTCTTGTGGATGTTTTTTCTTATTATTTCTTGGTTTTATTTTGCAAGTTTTTTTTACATAAGCAATGCTAACTGAAATGAGCTATAATTAATTTCCTTTCTTATTTAAAAAAGAAAATTATTTATATACTCTAATTTTACATAGCAATTCCAGTTTCTACTCTCTCCCCACCTCCTATCCCTTCCCCTTCTTCCCCCAAAACACCTTCATCAGTTGCTCAAAGAAGATATGACCCTATGACACATTGCTTTGGCAAAGTTCCAAGGTAGGGTATCCATCCAAAGAGAATAGGTCCCCAAATAGCCAATTAAAGGAGAATGGATAAATCCTGGTGCCACTGTCACGGTTTGCTTTAGATGCTAGATGAAATTTCTATGGTGATGTTTAAGATATCCATCATTCTGATTGCAGTCAAGCCCAGATTGGGCAACCACTCCTCTAGTGCTTAGGGTCTTAGTTGGGTTCACTCTTGTGGATTTTGGGGATTTTCTCTAGTGTCATGTTTCTTGATAGCCTCATAATGACTACCTCAATTAAAATATCTCTTTCATTACTCTCATCTCTGTCCTTTCTCCATCTCAACTATTCTGTTCCCTCCTTCTTTTCTTCCTTCCTTTTCCTCTCCAACTCTCCCTTAACCCCACCACTATGCTCCCATATTTGTCAGGCAATCTTGTCGATTTCCCCTTTCCTAGTGAATCTACATAAGGTTTCTTTAACAACCCAAAACCTCTACCAGGGAACTATTGCAGCCGATAAATACCTTTGGTTATGTTGGAAATATACAACATCAACTCAAAGAATCAGTAAACAACCTATATATAAATGATAAAGAAGCTGATAAAGAATCAGAGAAACTTCAAACTTTACAATAGCTTCAAATTAGATAAAAGATCATGGATTAATACTAACCAAAGAAGTGAAAGACACATTTGACAAGATAGTGTACATAAGTGACCCCAAAAACTCTACCAAGGAACTCCTACAGCTGATAAACACATTTAATAATTTGGCAGGATGTAACATCAACTCCAGAAAATCTGTTGCCCTCATAGACCCAAAGAACAAAGAAGCAGAGAGGGAAATCAGAAAAATATCACCTTTTACAATAGCCACAAATAGCATCAAGTATCTTGTGGTGACTCTACCCAAGGAAGTGAAAGAACTATTTGACAAGACCTTTAAGGCTTTGAAGAAAGAAATTGAAGAGGATACCAAAAAATGGAAAGATCTTCCATGCACTTGGATTAGGAGGATTAACATAGTAAAAACAGCAATTCTACCAAAAACAATCTATAGATTCAATGCAATCCCCATCAAAATTCTACCAAAAATTTCACAGACCTTGAGAAAACAATAATCAACTTTATATGGAAAAACAAAAAACCCAGGATAGGCAAAACAACCCTATACACTAAAAGAACTTTCAGGGTGTAACGATCCCTGACTTTAAACTCTATTACAGAGCTACAATAATGAAAACAGATTGATATAGGCATAAAAACAAAGATGTTGACCAATGGAATTGAATCAAAGACCTGGATATTAATCCACAAAACTATGAACACCTGATTTTCGTCAAAGGAAAAAAATTATAGCCTGGAAGAAAGAAAGCATCTTCAACAAATAGTGCTGGCATAACTGGATGTCAACCTGTAAAAGAATGAAAATAGATCCATATTTATCACCATGCACAAAACTCAAGTCCAAATGGATTAAAGACCTCAATATCAATCTGAACACACTGAACATGATAGAAGAGAAAGTGGGAAGTAGTCTGCAATACATGGGAACAGGAGACCACTTCCTACATATATCCCAAGTAGCACAGACAATAAGAACAACAGTGAATAAATGGGACCTCTTGAAACTGAGACGCTTCTGTAAAGCAAAGGACACTGTCATTAAGACAAAAAGCCATCCTACTGAATGGGAGAAGAAATTCACCAACCCTGCACCAGACAAAGGTCTGATCTTCAAAATATATAAACAATTCAGGAAAATAGACACTAAAACTCTAATTAACCCAATTAAAAATTGGAGTACTGAACTGAACAGAATTCTCAACAGAAGAACTTTGAATGGCCAAAAGACACTTAAGGTCATGCTCAACTTCCTTAGTGATCAGGGAAATTCAAATCAAAACAACTTTGAGATATGATCTTACACCTGTCAGAATAGCTAAAATAAAAAACACCAATGATAACCTATGCTGGAGAGGATGTGGAGTAAGGGGAACACTCATCCATTGTTGGTGGGAATGCAAACTTGTGCAGCCACTGTGGAAATCAGTGTGGCGGTTTCTCAAGAAACTCGGAGTCAACCTCTCTCAGGACCCAGCAATTCCACTCTTGGGAATATACCCAAGAGATGCCCTATCATACTACAAAAGCATTTGTTCAACTATGTTCATAGCAGCACTATTTGTAATAGCCAGATCCTGGAAACAACCTAGGTGCCCCTCAATAGAAGAATGGTTAAAAAAGGTGTGGAACATATACACATTAGAGTTTTACTCTGCGGTAAAAAGCAATGACATCTTGAACTTTGCATGCAATTGGATGGAAATAGAAAACACTTTACTGAGTGAGTTAAGCCAGACCCAAAAAGAGGAATATGGTATGTATTCACTCATAAGTGGATTCTAACCATAATTAAAGGTCTTTGAGCCTATTATTCGTGATCTGAGAGAAGCTAAATAAGAAGGTGAACCTGATGAAAATCATGTAGCTATCTGCCTGGAGATTGGAAATAGACAAGAGTCCCAGGTAACCTCGGGTGCATGGTGGGGTGGGAGGGTTGTTGGAAGGGGAGAGGGTTAGAGAGAAGGGAGTAGGGGAGGAATGGGGAAAGCTTGGTGGACTGAGATGGGGGGAGGGAGGAAGGATGGATATGGGATCAGGGAAGAATATATTTCAACTAAGGTAGTCATTTTAGGGTTTACAGGAGACTTGATTATAAATGGGATCCCAGGTTCAAGGATAGATCCCCAGATTATTCTCTGGACAGATGAGAGGGTGCCTGAAACGGCCTTGGCCCATAACTATACTGATGAATATTTTGCTTATTACCATAGAATCTTCATCTGGCGATGGATGGAGATAGAGAAAGAGACCCACATTGGAACACTGGACTTAACTCCCTAGGTCCAAACCTAAAGCAGAAGGAAAGAGAACGTGAGCAAAGAAGGCAAGACCAGAGGGAACCTTCATCCAACAATGGATGGCGATACAGACGGAGACCCACATTGGAGGACCGGACTGAGTCCTCCAAGGTCTAAATGAGGAGCAGAAGGACGAAGAAAATGAAAAAGAAATCCGGACCGCGAGGGGGGCGTTCACCCACTGATACAAGTGGACAGATCTAAGGAGAGTTCACCAAGGCCAGTTGGACTGGAACTGAATGAGCACGTGATCCAACCAGATTCTCTGAATGTGGCTGGATTCTCTGAATGTGGCTGGCCTGGAGTCTTTCTGAAAAGCCATTGACAATGACACTGGGACTTGTTTCCTCTGCATATACTGGATTTTGGGGATCCAGTCTGTTTGGATGCTCACCTTCCTGTACCTAGAGGGAGGGGAGTGGAACTTGAACTTCCCACAGGGCAGGAAACCCTGACTGCTCTTAGAAATTGTGAGGGAGGAGGACAGGGAGTGGGGGGAGTAGAGGGGTGTTGGGAGGAGGGGCGGAAATGGAAACTTTTATAAATGAATAAACTTTGAAAAAAAAAAAGAACTCCATGACAATGCGAACAGACCAACAACAGATCCTTACTTTCATCACAATTGAGTTGAAAAATGTTATCTCTTTGCTTTGAATACCCACTTGGTCTCCTCCAGTGAGATCAATCTGAAGGTTCCAAGAATGTGATGTAGGATAGCCCACAAGACACATCCCTTTCCCTGAATCCTACAGGTGCCACAAGTTGGTGCATCTGATATTCAGATCAAGGATTTATGAGTCAGATATCACTGCAGAGGCCACCAAATTTTTTGCAAGTGAATGATTGTAAGTAAGTACTCTGTGGAGGAAGCCATGGATCTAGAAATGCATCTACAAGATGAAATTACAATCTTGTAACCTTTTAAAATGTGTTTAAATAAATTGGTAGGGGTAGGATATTTTATTTTAGCCAAAACCAAGTTAATTTGTCAGACCAGGAATCTGACAAAACCAGAATAGACACTAATACATAGAAAGTACATTGTGATTTGACAGCATTTCCAGAAAGGGACTTGAGGTTCAGAGATACCTTAAGCAGTGTGTTAGCCAGGAATTTCCTGTAGGCACCTAAATCTCAGCTGCTGTCTCTAGTTGCATTTTTTTCTATGGCCTAAGTACCAGAGCATAGTCAGGGTCAATGATGAAATTGATGTTTATGCTTTATGTGAGGATTGTGTAGAGACTGGAGGAAATCAAGGTTAATGGTTTATAGGTCCTACCAGGGTTTTCCAACATGATCTGTTGGCTCTTGCCAAAATCCTAAATTCTGCTCTAACTGGAGAATTAAATGAAGCTCTGTTGTGAATCAAAGGATCCCCTTCACTCCCAATGATCCTTGAGTCTCTTCAAGATTCATCCTAGTGCCCGCAGTCCAGCCAGGATTGCCCTATGTGGTGGTATCTATCTTTTTCAGATGAGATTGCAAATTACATAGAAAACTAAACATTATAGTGGAAAACAGGACTTTGAAAATATTCAGATGTGTTATAGATTAGTACATACTAAATTCTAGAAGAGTGCAATGAGAAACACGACTTTGATGCACAGAGCAAGCCAAGGAACAGAGAAGCCAACTTACCTAGTGGCAGGGACTTTCCATATAGACTAAGCGATGAGAGATTTTCTTGATCTGTCTCTCTATTAAGTGTATTAAGACTATATTTCACCGTGCCCTACTTTCAAATGCACTGTTGTCGATAATTAAAGAATTTATTACCTTGAAAATCTTTCAATATCATATATTCTGATAATTATTTAAATTCTCTCTTCTTCTGCAGATCCTACCCATTTCACCATTTCCAGATTTCCATAATGGTCAGTTTTAAGGGTTATTTATGAGGGTTTGGAATCACGTCATTCACTTTCATATAGACAGTTAATGTTTTAAAAATCCATAATTGGCAATACATTTTCTCTTTTAAAAATTATTTTACGATACTTGTATTTGCTTTTACATATTATAATTCTTTTCTCAGTGTATAATGAGAGTATCCAAGGCTCAACAGATGGTTCAGTGGTAAGATGCTTGCCTTCCAGTATTAGTGTCTTAGCTTTATTCACAATACTTAGCTTAGAAGCTGGCTGTGATGGCTTATTCTATATTCACAGCACTGGAGGGGGTAGTGACTGGAGGTTCTCTAAAACTTGCCATCCAACCCAAGAATCTACCTGCACATATGTGCTCCAGGTGCACTGTGAGATAATGTCTCAAAAATAAGATAGAAATGAACCAATAAACAAACTCAATCTCAAATCTAGCCTTCAGACACATGTGCAAACCATACACAATGCACAAACAGTCTAGACAGTTAGGTTTTCAAGCCATCCAAACATTGTCCTTACCCTGCATGGGGTTCATGGTTTATAGTTATTTAGAACTGTGTCATGGAAGTTGCAGACTTTGGATTAACTGCTTGTTATGGAGGTCAAGAGATGAACTCCTGTAGACTTGTTCCTTCTCCACAATTTTACAACTGCACTTCCTATTCTGGGGACATACATTACTTTTTCAGCCATGAGAGTGGCTAATTTAAGTCTCTGAAAGTGAGAAATGATATTTGTCTAATTGCTTAATTCCTATTATTAAGAGAGTTTGGTTCTTAAATTTAAGACATTTCACATGATCATAAAACTCTCTACCACAGAGCTACAAGCCTAGCTGAATCCTTTAAAGCATCACATTATTGTACAGAAATATTTCATGAAGACAGTATTTATGTACTACTAACATATACACCAGGAACCACAAATTATTCTTCCTGATACCCAGAATTTATAACTGATTCTGTAAAGGATCAATCTACTGAGAATGGATCTCGAGAATGTTGGGGTAGGGAGAATAAATCAAATTAAACAAAGAAAACAGAAGGAAGAGGACAAGGAGCAGTAGAGGAAAACTTCACCCTCAGTTGATGACACCTATTCTGATTGTGGACTCCATGTCCTTTCCAAGACTACCATGTAGTTGAACCACAGCATGTTCTGGTATCTCACTACTCATGTTCAACTCACACACCTGAAAAAAAAAAGGTATAAATGAGAGCAGATTGCACATATGAGTAACAGTGTGTGTCACAGACTATAAAGTGAAGACAGGATCTGTTGAGCATCATTTGTCAACAAACACACACACACACACACACACACACACACACACACACACACGGAGAGTAGTGAAAGAGAAAATGAGAGAGAAAGAGCAAGAAAGAAGAAGAGTGAGAGAGAGTGTGAGACACTGAGAGAGGCAGGTAGACAAAAAGAGTTAAAGGGAAACAAGGAGAAACACTGTAATAAATAAACACATACAACACTACAGGAAAAAGAAGTTGGAATAAACATTTGGATCCATGTAGAGAAAATCCCTAAGTGTGATATGGAGAGGCAGTGCAGACACAGAGAAGTCCAGTACTCCATGCTTCTCTGAGCAGGCTCTTTTGTGACCTAGTTCTCTAAGTGCTATCAGCGCCCTCTGCTGGTCCAGTGTTCACCACAGGGTTGTTTTTGTCTGAGCTCACAGTAAGATTCAATCACTGTGTCTCTTGCACAGTAATATATGGCTGTGTCTTCAGACTTCAGACTGCTCATTTCCAGGTACAGAGTGTTCTTGGCATTGTCTCTAGAGATTGTGAACCGGCCCTTCACTGCGTTCGCATAGTTGGTAGTGCTACCACCAGTACTAATGTATGCGATCCACTCCAGTCCATTCCCTGGAGCCTGGCGGACCCAGTACATGTTATAACTACTGAAGGTGAATCCAGAGGCTGCACAGGAGAGTTTCATGGACTTTACAGGCTGCACTAAGCCTCCCCCAGACTCCAGCAACTGCACCTCACATTGGACCCCTGTAAACCCAAAGAATTTTTGTTAGAAAACTGACACAAAAGACATTTTTTCCCTATCTCATGTCCAAACAACACAGAATATCTCATCTTTATGAATTACCTTTTAAAATAAGGACAGAGAAAAAAAACAAGTTTAAGCCCTAAGTCCAGGGTGAGTGGCCTGTCTTCAGTGCTGAAACCTGACTGGGAGGACTTGGGAATTCCAGGGTTGGTCTCCTCGCCAGAGCTGCAAGGTCAGGACGTGCCTAGTTTTTATGGGCACAAAGAAGACTTATTTGCATATCTTCCTGCTATAACATGCTCCATAGTTGGACCTGGGCAAAAGGTAGTACCCAGCACAGATATAAGTCATTATAGACACTGATGACAGTTATAGAAACTGAAGTATTAACATAGTTCCATGTACACATTTTCCTTATTAGAGATTCACCACACTTTATTTAGTTCCCTTTTCACTATAAGCATAGAAAATGTTGTGTTTCCACACTGTCATGTCTCTTTAGGATCAATGTGAAACTGAAAAAGCTCCACACTGCTCTGTTTCTAGATATTATCTCTGTCTACCCGTTTGTCTCTGCTGAACATGGCTTCTTCCTGACATGGAATTTGGGTAGGGTGACACATACCTCTAAGTAAAACTCCTTCTCTGTGACAGGAACACTTGAGACTTTTTTGACATTTCCTCAGTTCTGAGAAATGCTGTCCTATGACACCAGGAAGCTTGGAAATGAGATGTTCCTTGTGGTTGTCTTCCTTCCTATCGGTGACTGCTATGGAGAGATATTTATATTTGCAGCACTTAATCTGTTGCATCCTGAAATTCTCCCTATGATCACTTTCTATTTCCCACTGTGCCTTTCTTTTTCCCAGCTTGATATCAGGCAATACATGGCTGTCTTCATGTTGGCTTATTTAAGTTTTTGTTTCTGCATATTTATATAGTCAGTATAATGGGGGCTCTTAATAAATTTTTATAACAAAACACAGAACTTTGGCATCAGTTTGGTATTGTCAGAAGACTCTGCTTCTATTTTCCCAAATTCTGATGCCTTCTACCCACTCATTCCCTTTCTCTCACTACACTCAACATTTCATTTCAAAACCTCTGTCTTATCCTGTGTCATTTCCGTCTTGCCCCTCACTTAAGATGTCTTTTCCTGACTTGACTTGCATTCTAGTTCTGATACTACAAAACAGAAGTCAGAAAACCACATACACAGAGACTCAAACACACAATCTGGACTTTCTATAAGGAAGAAAATGTCCTTTCCATATCTTCAATATGTTGTGTGATATAAGATTTCAAGTTCCTTCAAGGCTCAGAGAACACTGATGAAGAGAAGGGAAGAATGTAAGCAGTGGAGCACAGGGAGGGGTGCTGTGAAATGCTTTCTTCTGGACATGCCATGGACATCACAATCACGGACTCATAATGGCGGCTGTTGTCTGTATAATCATAACTAGTGACAAGCCAGCCGAAGCCCTGGTATAGATAGGGTTGATAATTCCTTGGCCCTACTTCTTACTGAGGAGCAGATGGAAATGTATTTTCTGGACAAGGGATATAGTTCCTCTTTTTTGAGGGTATGGTCACTGGTATGTCTCCAATATTGCAGTCCATGGGTTCACACACATGCACATATGGGCAGCACTAACTGTGCTTAAATAAGTATAAGGTTGGTAGAGCCTCATCCTTGCCAGATTAGGGAGAAGCTGGATGAAATAATATCATATGTAGAGATCCTAAAGTATAAAGGAAAATAATATAAACTATATAACTGAGGCTCAAACAACAAATTCAGAAGGCAAATAATTAAGGAACACTGGTAAATATCAAATAACTTGGTAGGCAACTTTATCTGGGACGATCTTCCCATCCAACTAAAAACTGGTGGAGTCCTTCACTTATTTAATTTTTTTTTAGTTTATTAGATTTTTTTTTAAAAGAAACTACCAATCCAAGTTCCCACTCCCTCCCATGCTCTATTTACCTCCACACACCCTCCCATCCTATCCTCATTTTATCCTCAGAGAGGGTAGGCACATTGCCTTGTGAAAGATCCAAGGCACTCCCTACCATATCTAGGCTGAGCAAGGTATACATCCAAAGAGAATAGGATTCCAAAAAACCAGTACATGCAGTATGGATAAATCCTGGTGCCATGCCAGTGGACCCTCAGTCTACCCCAGCCATGCAAATGCCAACCCCATTCACAGGAACTGGTTTCGTCCTATTATTGTTCCTTCCCAGTTTGGTTGGAGTTGGTGAACTCCTTTTAGCTCAAGCAAACTGTTTCAGTGGTTGAACCCATCATAGTCTTGACCTCCTTGTTCATATTCTCATTCCTTTCACTCTTCAACTGGACTTTGGAGCTAAGTCTTGTTCTCCTATGTGGGTCTCTGCCTCTGCCTCCATCAGTTGCTGGATGAAAGCTCTATGGTGATATTTAAGATAATCATCAGTCTGAATACAAGGCAAGTCAAGTTTGGAAACTCTCTCCTCTATTGTTCAGGAACCTTGGGGGGTCATTCTTTTTGAATCCTTGGAATTTCTTTAGATTCAGGTTTCTGCTAACACTATAATGGCTCGCTCAATTAAGATACCTCTTTCCTTGCTCTCATCTTTATTTTTCCTCCATCTCAACCATCCCATTTCTGCAAGTTCTCCTCTACTCTCCACCTCTCCCTTTCTCATCTCATCCTACCCTCCCCTCTACCCCCACCCCATGCTCCCAACCCTGACAATCAATACTGTCCATTTCCAATTTCCAAGCGGGTCTCTATATATTTTTCTTTGTGCTCACCTTATTACTTAGCCTCTCTAGACTGAATGCCCTTTGTTTACAGCTGGTATCCACTTATGAGTGAGTACATACCATTTTCATCTTTTTGAATTTGGCTTACTTCACTCAGTATAGTGTTTTCTAATTCTATCTATTTGCATTCAAAATTCAAAATGCCATTGATTTTTACCACTGAGTAGTATTCTAATGTGTAAAAGTACTATATTTTCTTTATCCATTCTTCGTCTGAGGGGTATTTAGGGTTTTTTCCAGGTTCTAGCTGTTACAATAATGCCTCTATGAACATAGTTGAATAAATGCTTTTGTAGCATGATTGATCATCTTTTGGGTATATGCCCAAGAGTGATATTGCTGGATCCTGAGGTAAGTTGTCCCAATTTTCTGAGAAACCACCATACTGATTAAACAAGTGATTGTTCAAGTTTGCATTCCCACCAGCAATGGATGAATGTTCACCTACTCCAAATCTTTTCCAGCATAAGCTATTATTTTTATTTTGATTTTAGCCATTCTTACAGGTTTAAGATGGTTTCACAGAATTGTTTTGATTTGCATTTTCCTGATAGCTAAGGATGTTGAACATTCCCTTAAGTATCTTTTGGCCTTTTGAGATTCTTCTGTTGAGAATTCTCTGTTTAGTTCAGTACACCATTTTTAATATTGTTATTTCAAATTTTTATGTTTAATTTTGTGAGTTCTTTATATATTTTGAAGATCAGTCATTTGTCTGAAGAGGGGTATGAAGATCTTTTCCCATTTAGTAGGCTGCCTTATTGTCTTATTGACTGTGTTCTTTGCTTTAAAGACACTTCTCAGTTTCAGGAAATCTATTTGCAGATAATCCAATACATGATTTGTAAAATCTCTTTTCACATTTGTTTAGTTGTTACTTTACTCTAAGGTGACATTACCCCATCACCATTCAGAATTAGGGGAAAGACATATCAATCCTGCCTACCCGTTCAGGTCTCATGCTGCAATAGCAGCTATTCTGGTGTTAGATTATGCATATGTGTCTTCTAGGTATCTCCTTTTCTTTAAAATTATCTAGAGCAAATCAAAGGACAAACTGAAGATAAGAGAATTTCAGGGGCATCTCTATAAACAAGTATTACTTCTTTTCTACTCCAGATGGAAAACTTTGCCTGTGCCTATTTGTTCAATGATTTATTTACCTTAATGTGGACTATATATATATATATATATATATAGATTTATTTACCTTAATGTGGAATATATATATATATATATATATATATATATATAGTCTTTTAATTAATATAGTTAGGCTCTCTGGATATTCTTGTTCAAAAGTAAAATCATTGTTATTAAATTAGATGTATTATTTCTGATATATATTATGTCCAAAAACTCATTTAAAACCTTATCTTGTTCATCCATTTTAGGAGCAACTGTGTAAGCTGATCCTCACACTGACCCTGGAAAATAAGACAGTGGAACCTCTGGGTTCAACATAGTGTGGAGTTATTCAATTCACGGTTATGTTTTCTTCTGTCAGGATTCTAAGAATGTAGTCAATGTAGTCTCTAAAGTTTCGTCACATACTATTGGTGTCAATGTGTGAATTTCTGGACAAGCTTTAGCATCAGAACTAAAGAAATTCTTCTTCTTTTTAAACCTGCCCCAAGTTTATGATCCATTAACACAGAGCCCACAGCAAACACATCTTCTCTGAAGACATTTCTCTAACTCACACATGAGAAGCCAGGATCTTACTGTCAGGCACATCAGAGAGTGCATAGGAGTAATTCTGAGAGCAGCAAAAACACCAACAAACTGTTAAAATCTTAGAACTCAGTTGACTATGGGAAGGGTTGGAGAGAGATGAACCAGGGCCTGGAGCTAATGTCTGCTAGGATGTGCATATTTTTGCTGAGAATTTTATGGTCTGGGTTGCACAATATGTCTTTAGAGAAATCATTAGCTTGGACTTCAAGGTGCAAGCAATTCTTTAACAAAATGCAAAGGCTCAAAAACAGAATCTTGCAACAATTTTCACAACTGTACACTTTTATAAGCTCCTATTAGTTTAGAAGCAGAAAACTGTGGATGACTTATTTTCTAAACTAACTGTGGAAATTAACATCAATTCCAGGAAGTTGTTGTTTCTCTACCACAATTTTAAAAAGAAACAAGATGAATTAAAGATTATTCAAAATTCCAAAGCTGTCTTACAAAATTTGTAGTCAATAAGTTTCATAATTTCAGACACCTGGTGACATATATATATATATAATTAATGTGCTGATTTGTCTGACAAGAATCAATTAGATATCTTAGAGTATTGTGGGGGAACAAAGATGTTTAGTGTGTAATTAAACGGCATGATTAATAGGTTATTAGAGGTAAAGGGTGCTCTAGAAGATTTCTTTGTGTAAAGAAAAAGAAAAGGTCAGGGCATCAAACAAGTATAAATGTAGCATATTCCAGAACTTCCTAGTTTCTGAAGTGACCACCACTGTTTCTGCGAGTACTTGTTGATCCTCAGCATCTACTGCTGGTCTAAGTAGAGAGGTTTCTGTCCAAGCTCACACTGGAGTTCTCTAACTGTGTCTCTGGCACAGTAATTCATGGCTTTCTTTGAAGTTTGCATATCGTTCAGTTTTATGAAAACATAGCCCTTGGAGATGCAGTGATATTTTGTTTGTGATCTTACAAATAAAGCTTCCTGAAGATCAGACTGCAATGCTAAGCCACTAGTTAGCCATAGATGCCAGGCAATGGTGGCACACCAGTAAATCCAGCACTAGGAAGACAGAGGTGGACGGATCTCAGTGAGTGCAATGCTACCCTGGGCTACAAAAGATTGAATCTGTGAAAAACAGAAACAGAGTTCACACAGAGGTGATCCCACCACCTGGGATCATATGCCTTTAATCCCAGCACTAGGGAGGTAGAGAGGGGAGTGAGATGGCTGGACAGAGAAAGATACATATGACAGGAGGAGACAAGATCCCAGTGCAGTCTGAGGATTCAGTCTGAGAGGCTGTCTGAGGTGTCAGAGAGACAGCATTCTGTGAGAACATTTGTAGAGAGAGGATCTTCCCCTTTTAGTTTGAGCATTGGTAGAGATAAGAACTTTCTAGTGGTATGTGATTTTAATTTTTTATCTGAGAGGAAATTCCAGGGATTGGTTTTATACATATAAGTGATCTCAGAGTATTCACGTCCCACTTAGGGACACCATACCTGGACATTTGCTAGTTCCTGTTTTCTGTTTGTCTGTGTGTCTGTCTGTCACTGTGTACTTTTACATTTACATCCTTGTCTCTTTACCATTTAAAGAACACTGCAAAAGCGGGCTTCTACATATGACTGTTGTATGGATGAGGAATGGAGGGTCAGCTTTGCATGACTCCTCATGAAAAGCAGTAGCATGTGACCAGTCTGGAAGGTTATGTTAGCTGAAGCAATAAAAAGACAGAGATGCCTAAGTGATGACAAAAAGTGAAGAGGAGAGATGCTTGAAAAATAGAAATTGTTTGTCTTGAGGTGAAGATTACCATAGAGAAAATGGAGTTAAGGGCTTTTCTTCATGCCTTGGTAATGTAAATCATCAGAAAATGACAGAGAATAGCTCAAAACAATGTCAGTAAATCACAGAGAAAACCACCAATTCTTTCACACTGAACACCCCAGATGTGGTATCTTTTAATTCTCTGAGCATGTTGTATATTGTGAGTAGCAGTGGTGGGGAGGCTGCCTTCCTGTGCCAGCTCTGAAGGGTACGTACCCCGTAAGCGCTTTGTCAAACTTGTTCAAACATTAGGCTCAGTGTGTCTCATTTTAGCATTATCTGATTTTTTCAGTGTGCTTTTTAGATCTTGGAAAAGATCACAAGAATAATTGCATCTTTTTTATACCATCCTAGGGAACTGGTATGTGACCCCTTATTCAAGAATTGTTTCTTTGGTTACTCAAAGAGAGTTTGTGTCCACATTTTGTTTTCTCATGCTTCTAGGGGTCCCTTCCTCCATCAAACTATCTAGAAGGAATAAATAAGAAAAATATGTTCAACAGAATGTTATCACACTAAATCTGCACGTTACTTACAATTATCTTCCATTTGATAGCTGCATCCTTATACTTGAGTTTGTCCAGTCATTTATTCACTCATGTTTCCTGGATTCATGCACGTTCAGTTAATGACTCCTGTTACAATGACAGCACAATATATTATGGTTGTATGTGGTTGGAATTTGTCATTGTAGAAAAATCTATGATCATCTGGGAACTGCAAACCTCAGTTGGAAGAAAATGCTCCCACCAGATTGGCCTGTAGGCAAGCCTCTAGTGTCACTTTAGGGACATTGGAATTTCTTTTATATCATTGAGGAAGGAACTGGAAAATATCTCATTTGAAACAGAAAAAAGGAATTTGTTGCAGAAACAGAAATTTTATGTAGATTTAGACAGAATAAAGCTTATTCATGCTAATCTATGAATCTGTCCTCCTACTTCCCTCTGTACTCTGCTACTCACTTCTGATGTCCTTTTCTGGCCACTCCTACTCCCATGTCTTTTCTTTCTGTTTGTTCCTCTGCTCCTTCCCTGCCTTCTTGATAAACTTCTGCTTCCTTATTTCCTTTCCTCTCTTCCCTCACACTCTCTCCCAAATCCTTTCTTCCATCACTTCCTTCAGTTCCCTTGTTTCTTGCTACATGTTACAAGCTGTTTCTGCTATATTTGAATAATTGTAATGGCTTCACTATATCTAAAAGACAGCACCTAACTGTATCAAATTCTTCCACCAGTCTTTTGTTACCTTTCTTGGGCTTCAGAACATACATAATGTGTATATATTTTGGGGTGAGTATTCAGCAGTCACCTATCTTCAGTACTGGGGCAGTCATGGGTCCATGCTTTACATGTCACACACTTCAGAAAAGCTTCACTGACCAAGACTGAGAGAAGCCCTAACATATTGGTACAAGTATAAAAGACAGTGTTAGTATATGCTCCTTGGCTAAAGGACAATAACAAATTTTCTCATAGTACTGTTGATCTTTAAGCATAAATGGGTTATAATTCTTAAAACTATTGAAACATGTTTTAATTTTGAAACATGATTAGCTCAGTAAAATATATTGAGGACCTCAGGTGGGTGTGGCATGTATAGTCCTTATTCCTCTACTTGCTGGACCGCTTAACTGGCTTGCTCTTATACATATCTTGTACAGGAACACATAATAATTTATGTATATAATGACCATGCAATATCCAGAGGTAACTATATCACAGAACTCCTCCCTATTTTATGGTACCTTCATTCTTTCAACTCATTCTTCAGTGATGTTCCTTGTGTCTTGTAGGAGGAATATGGAGGGGTAGGGAAGTGGGGTACGTGGGAGTTTTGATATAGACATTCTGTCTCTGGACAAGCACTCACACAGTTGTCTATTCTTAGTAGTGAATATTCATGGACTCTCTGCATTCAGTGTTGGATACTGGTGGACAGAGATTCATTTTATTTGTAGGTGTACCTATTGGTTGGTTGCCTTTGACAATTATGAGAATCCACAACCACAGGCATATGGGCAATGCTATTTGGTTTTGTTGAGTTATAAAAAGAACGTGAATTTTGGAGGAAAATATATTGCGAAGGCCAGGAAGAAAAAATTGTAAGAAAAAACTATAGTGAGAATATGACAAAGATACATTGCTGATGTGTATGAGTTCTTAAAAATATGAAAGATGGTTTTGAAATATTATAGTATATTTAAAGTCCATTAGTGTAGAACATTAAAGTCCTCCAACTCCAATGTTCTGATGAGCAGCTCATTCACCTGCAGTGTCTTCCTCCCCTCACAAATTGAAGTCCTTTAAATCTCTACTGTCTCCACGAATGCTGGAGACATCCCTATCTTAAGTCTTTTTTTGTTTTCAGCAGACACTGACAGTGTAACTGTTTTGTTGAACATCCCCCCACACTTCTCTTGGAATCAGTATTCCTATGAAGCACCTGGAAGGCCGAGTTCTGGGTGAACAATTCCCAATGACTCCTGTGCCTTGAGGGCAATTCCTTTAACCACTTCCTAGAACTCTCATAAAACATAGACTCTTAGTACTCTTAGGAATGTTCCCCTCACTTTCCTTCCATTCACTCCAGGCTGTCAATCTTTATTTGGATACTCAGATCATCTCCAATTTCTTCCGCTGCTTTTTGTGGTTTCCTCAAATGAAGCTAGCAAAGCTTTCTCTCTCTCTCTCTCTCTCTCTCTCTCTCTCTCCCTCTCTCTCTCTCTCTCCTTATTGCATTCCTTATTTACAAGGGATACATATCTAAACTAAATATATTTTTGCTTTTGAGGAGTTTCATCTCTTTCATCAAAAACATGAATAATGAGTATCATATTTTTTAAAAAAATAAATTTAATGATGAGATTAATTAATTGAGCCTATAATTCTTATATAAAGACCACACAACACATCTTGATGGGAATAGATTTGAAATGAAGGTGTGTGAAAGAGAAAACATATAGGAAATAATGAATGTATAGTAAAAGGCAAATTCTTTTGTGCTGGTGAATTCAGTGGTCTGTATTGAAAAAACATATGAATAAATATATAAAAGAAAAGATGAAGAGAGAAATGATTCCCACACATGCAAGCTCCTAGCATCACAGAAGATCCTGCAAACTCCAATCAACAGAGTGATCCACCAGATGTCTTTGAATGAGGAGTGAGGCACGAAGATGTTCAGTGTTTGCTTTGATGTGTACACAATGTGTGAGGACTATGTTGATTTTAAAGCTTTCCTGGACTCATGGATCACTGACCATGTCCAACCTTTCCGTTAAACTTGAATTCTATACTGATTCAACCATAAAACCCAAATGAGACTCTGTCCTGAGTCTAGGGAGCTGACTTTTTAGATCCTAAATTGTTTCACTTCTGATCCTGGTGCCCAATGTAGAGTCAGTTCTTCCCTCCATGATGGTCTCCATCTCATTTGTTTCAGAGTACACCTGTATTTAAATACACATGCCACAGTTGAAAATACATTTTTAAATATGACCAATTCAAATATGTCTACAAACTACACTTGAAGAGATATTTTTCTGGGTGATTTACAGAGGCAATTCAGACATATGAAGTCTAGCCCTTTATGTCCCTCTTCTTTCGTTCAGGGTAACTACGACCTGCCTATGTTCTCACTGTTCCCTTCTGTTCATAAGTACACCCTGCAGGAAACCTTGTGTCTAGGTTCATACTTATTCTCCTCAATGTGCATTTTGACAAAGCAACACTTGGTTCAGACTATCAGTTATGAGGTACAGAGTGTTCTTGTCTCCAGCGCTGGTCAATTGGTCTTTGACAGAATTTGGATATTTTATTGAAACACCGGCCTTATATGTATTAGATCCACTCTGGTCCCTGCCCTGGAGCATGACCGACCCAGAGCACATAGTAATCACTGAAGGTGAATCTACATGGCACAGAGAGAAGTTACACGGTTGACCCAGGCTGCAAGTATCGTCCTCCAGACTCCACTAGCTTCACCTCCCACAGGACACCTGAAAACACTGAAGGAAGCTGTTACACATGCCTACCTTCCCTCTTACTCATGTACACTTACAAACTCAGCACCTCTTTTTTGTTTTATATTGCCTTGTAAAAGAGCACCAAGAAAACCCCAGCTCATTCTCAGTTTTATGGTGAATGGTTTGTGTTCAGTGTTTATCATTGATGGGCAAACATGAAAATCCTAGACTGGGCTCCTCTTCCAGAGCTTCAGTGTAAGAAGTAGGCTGGTTTTCGTGAGGAGAATGAGATCCTGTTTGCATTTTCCTGCTACTTATGTCCTCTTTACCTAGGCTCAAAAAGTGAACTATGCTCAGGAAAGAACTGACATTCATGGTGGTCACTGTAGCCAAGATCAATGATAAAATAGATATTCATGTTTCATGTCAGGATGATAGAGAGATGGAGGAAATCAAAGTTAATTTTTAATACCAGGGTATTCCTGCATTATCTGTTGGCTCTTACTAAAATCCTATATTCTTCTCTAACTGGAGAATTAACTGAAGCTCTGTTACAAATCTAGGGACCCTACTCCCATTGATGTCCGAATCTCTTCAAAATTGATCCTGGTACCGACAGCATAGCCATGTCTGCCTTGTTTGTTGCTCTCTGTCTTGTTCAGATGAGATTGCAAATTGTGTAGAAAAGTAAACATTACAGTGGAAAACAGGACTTCAAAAATTTTCAGATGCATTAAAAATTAGTAAAAACTAAGTTCTAGAATATTGCAATGGTGAGTCTCTGTTGGCCCTTAGTACTGCCTGCTGGCAGTGAGCTCTCTATAAGAGAGGCTTACACTAGAGTTCTATCACAGTGTCTCTGGAAGAGTAGTATATGGGTTTGTTCTCAGTTTGCAGACTGTTCAGTTTTAAGAAAACTTGGCTTTTGGAAATGTCTTGCTGATGGTTCTCTAGGATTTGAGAACTGAATTGTAATCAGTGTTTTCATTATACTGTATTATTCCCATTAACCCCAGACCCTTTCCTGGAGATTGTTTTACCCAGTGTACATGACAGCTGGTTGATGAGAACACAGAGACAGTGCAGGTGAGAGACAGGGTCTGGTTCGGCTGTGATGACTGCACCAGTTCAGGTACTGTCTCCTTCACCTGGAACTGGGATAGTGCAAATGTTCAAATATTCCATACACGATGTACCTGGTTCTCTCTCCTGAAACACTCACAGCTTGGACAGGTCAAGAGGCAGAGGAGCAGCTCCAGGACAGACATGCTTTGCTGGAGCTCCAGTGAGAAGGAGATGGGGCTTCTCAGGTAGGGCTTGGCTTTCATTCTGAGCCTGAGGGCTACTTTGCATTGGGGAAGTTCCTGAGAGGAGAAAGGAAGCCCAGGAGGTTTCCCTTTCTTTTTCAGGTGACTGACACTTTTGCTTCTGTTTCCCAAGTGAATGGATTAAAACTATATTTCACCATGCCCAGGCATCAAATTCAGTGTTGTCAATAATGAATTTATTTTCTTGAGAAACTTGCAACACAATATATTATGATAATTATTTACTTTCTATCTTCTTTGGCAGATCCTGCCCATCTCCGCTATTTCAGATTTTCATAAAAACTCAGAGTTTTAAGATTCTGTTACAAGAACATATAAGGGTTTGGACATGAGATATTCTTTTCAATATAGACAGTTAATGGTTGAAAAATCCATAGACTGCAATATATTTTCTCTTTTAAAAATTAATATACAATATACATATTTGCTTTTACAGATTACAATGTACAGTGATAATATTCAGGGGTCAAAAGATGGCTCAGTGGTAAGGCACGTTCCTCTCAGTATTAAAATCTTAGCATTTGTTCAACTATGTTCATAGCTGCACTATTTGCAATAGCCAGAACCTGGAAACAACCTAGGTGGCCCTCAATAGAAGAATGGTTAAAAAAGGTGTGGAACATATACACATTAGAGTTTTAGTCAGCGGTAAAAAACAATGACATTTTGAATTTTGCATGCCAATGGATGGAAATAAAAAATGTTTTACTGAGTGAGGTAACCCAGACCCAAAAAGAGGAATATGGTATGTACTCACTCATAAGTGGATTCTAGCCATAGTTAAAGGTCTTTGAACCTGTAATTCGTGATCCTAGAGAAGCTAAATAAGAAGGTGAATATGAAGAAAATCATATAGTTAACCTCTTGGATATTGGAAGTAGACAAGATTGCCAGGCAAACTTGGGAGCATGGGGGATGGAGTGGGGCGTGTAAGTAAGGGGAGATGGTTAGAGAGAAGGGAGAGGGGGAGGACTGGGGATGGCTTGGGTGAATGGGATATGGGGGAGGAAGGATGGATATGGGACTAGGGAAGTATATATCTCAACTAAGGGAGCCATTTTAGGGTTTGCAAGAGTCTTGATTCTGGAGGGGTTCCCAGGTCCAAGGAGAGGTCCCGAGATTGTTCCCTGGGCAGCAGAGAAGAGCGTGCCTGAACTGGCCTTGGCCCATAACCATTCTGATGAATATTTTGAATATCACCATAGAACCTTCATCTGGCGATGGATGGAGACAGAGTCAGAGACACACATTGGAACACTGGACTTAACTCCCTAGGTCCATTCATAGTGTCCCATAGGTTTGAGTATGATCTGTCTTTATTTTAATTAAATTCAAGGAAACTTTAATTTCTTTCTTTATTTCTTCCTTAACCCAGGGGTGACTTAATAGTTGACAGTTCAACTTCCATGAGTTTGTTGGCTTCCTGGGGGTAGCATTGTTGTTGAATTCTAACTTTAATCCATGGTGATCTGAGAAGACACAGGTGGTTACTAATATTTTTTTTGTATCTGTGGAAGTTTGCTTTGTTACCAAGTATGTGGTTAATTTTTGGGAAGGTTCCATGGGCAGCAGAAGAAGGTATATTCTCTCCTATCTGGGTGGAATATTATATAGATATCTGTTAAGTCCATTTGATTCAATACCTCCAATAATTCTCTTATTTCTCTGTTGGGTTTCTGTCTGATTGATCTGTCCATTGGTGAGAGAGGTGTGTTGAAGTCTCCTACTATTAGTGTGTGTGGTTTGATGACTGCCTTGAGTTCTAGAAGTGTTTCTTTAACATAAGTGGGTGTCTTTATATTAGGGGCATAGATAGTCAGGATTGAGACCTCCTCCTGTTGAATTGTTCCTGTTATGAGTATGAAATGTCCATCTCTATCTCTTCTAATAGATTTTAGTTTGAAGTCAATTTTGTTAGATATTAGAATGGCCACACCTGCTTGTTTCTTAGGTCCGTTTGCTTGGAAAACCTTTTTCCAGCCCTTTACTCTGAGTAGATGTCTGTCTTTGTGGCTGAGGTGTGTTTCTTGTAAACAGCAGAATGTTGGATCCTGTTTTCGTATCCAGTCTCTAAGTCTGTGCCTTTTTATAGGTTAATTGACTCCATTGATATTAAGTGATATTAATGACCAGTGGTTGTTGACTCCGGTTATGTATTTATTTTTTTTTGGGGGGGGTAGTAGAGTGTATGTTTTTCCCTTCTTTGAGTTGTGCTTGTGAAGTGTCGCTAGATGTCTGAGTTATCGCAGGCGGTGTTGGGATTGTTGGATTCCGTGGGTTGTGATTTGCCTTCTAATACTTTCTGTAAGACTGGATTTGTAGCTACATATTGTTTAAATTTATTTTTATCCTGGAATATTTTGTTTTCTCCGTTGATAGTGAACGAAAGCTTGGCTGGGTATAGTAGTCTGGGCTTGCATTCATGGTCCCTTAGTTTCTGCAGTACCTCTATCCAGGACCTTCTGACTTTCATGGTTTCCATAGAGAAGTCCGGAAATATGTATATTAATATCATTTAATATTTGAAATATTTCTTTTTCCAGCTATGTTATTTATTCTACTTAAAAATAAATCACCGTCCTCATTCATGATGTACTGTGAATTCATTGATTTATCCCACTACCCTCTCTCCCCTTTTTCTCTTTAACTTCTTTAATCCTCTGTCCTCTCCTACTTAGTGTCTCTTCCTTTCTCTCTTCCCTCCTTTCCTGATTTACTGCACCAACTCTGCTTCTTTTTTTTTTTTGCTCATCCAGGCATGAGATTGCAGGGTCACATAACCTTGTGTAATTCTGTGAATGACCCCACAGTTTTCATAATGTCTTAGTAGAACCACATTCCCATTTCCACAGCACGGGCATCCCTTCTCCTCCATTCCCATAACACTTGGTCTCATTTTTTCCTTGAGTAAATGGCACTCATATCATTGGTTACAGACAACTAATTCTTTAGGGTTTAAGATCCATTTCTGTGGTTATGAAAAATGTTAGCTTTATGTAACACTTCTGCCCACTTTCATTGATCAAGGTGAAGCATCCCAATCAGAAGATGGAGGGCAGAACATGGTTTGTTCAAGAGGACCTCACCTCTCAACTCTGGGTTCCCAGAGCTATCTGTTAACCTCCTGACTCAAAACTTAGAATAGTGAGAGAAAGGAATTTTTCTTGAAAAGAAAATTTAAACTGTTCTCTTGGATAACAGAAACCTTTAACGGGGAGTACTGGTGTTTCAAACTCGGTATTTTTTTATAAAAATGATAAATATATTTTGAAATATTACCATTTGAATCAAGGCCTCATATAAACTACACAATAAGTAGACCATTGGGCCAAATCACTTCACTGAAGGAGAACTTTTTTTAAAATACACTGTTTTAATTAGGGGTATAGGTTTCTGTGTGGGTAGTGTAGTGCTCACTAAGATAAACAGATACCACAGAGTCCACCAGACTCATATGTGGCTCTGAGATGCCTTCATCTTCTAGGGCTTACAATCTTCTTTTGCTTCTTTGGGAATACATGCTTGTCACTGAACAGGATCATTTTGCTCTGTGTGATGATCTGATCTGCATTTTGTTCAGGTAAAAGCACATCCTAAATTTAAAAAGCAACTATAATGGGGCTGTGAAAATCAAGTTTTTGCCACACAAGAACACTTCAGTGTATTCTAAACAGAGAACTCAGAATCCATAACTATATAATAAAATGGGTGTGGAAGCCAACCAGGTGTACCATAAAGGCCATGTAGAAAATGAACAATCCCTGGGTCTCAAAGGAAAACTAGTCATTGAGAACCAGGCCCAGTGATAGAATTTATCTCAAAATAAGTGATACAGATTGTTAGGAAAGATTCACCATATGTCAATATACCTACCCATTTACAAACACACGTACATGGAGAAGAGTGAGATAGGAAAACTGAGAGAGGGAAAGAGGGAGAGGGAGAGATTGACACATCGACAAGATAGGTAGAGAGAGATAAAGGGAAACAAGGAGAAACACTATAATAAATAAACACAACACAAGTGGAAACAGAAATTTGAATAATCATTTGGACATTCAAGGATTACTAAATACTATTACTGTAGAGAAAATCCCTAAGTTTGATATGGAGAGGCAGTGCAGACACGGAGAAGTCCAGTCTTCCATACTTCTCTAAGCAGGCCCTTCTGTGACCCAAATCTCTAAGTGTTCCCAGCGCCCCCTGCTGGTCCCGTGTTCATCACAGAGGTGTTTTTGTCTGAGCTCACAGTAGCATTCGCTCAGTGTGCCTCTTGTACAGTAATACGTGGCTGTGTCCTCAGATTTCAGACTGCTCATTTCCAGGTGCAGAGTGTTCTTGGTATAGTCTCTGGAGATTGTGAACAGGCCTTTCACAGAGTCGACATAGGAGGTGCTACTACCATCACTACTAATGTATGCGACCCACTCCAGTCCCTTTTCTGGAGCCTGGCGGACCCAGCTCATGTCATAATTACTGAAGGTGAATCCAGAGGCTGCACAGGAGAGTTTCAGGGACTTTCCAGGCTGCACTAAGCCTCCCCCAGACTCCAGCAACTACACTTCACACTGGACACCTGCAAACACAAAGAATTCTGGTTAAAAAACTGACCAAAGAGATGTCCTAACATACTACAATAGCATTTGTTCAACTATGTTCATAGCTGCACTATTTGTAATAGTCAGAACCTGGAAAAAACCTAGGTTCCCCCCAATAGAAGAATGGTTAAAAAATTTGTGGAACATATACACATTAGAGTTTTACTCAGCGGTAAAAAACAAGGACATCTTGAATTTTGCATGCAAGTGGATGGAAATAGAAAATGCTTTACTGAATGAGGTAAGCCAGACCCAAAAAGAGGAACACAGTCTGTATTCACTCATAAGTGGATTCTAACCATAATTAAAGGTCTTTGAGCCTATTATTCGTGATCCTAGAGAAGCAAGATAAGAAGATGAACCTGATGAAGATTATTTAGCTATCCGCCAGGAGGTAGGAAATAGTTAAGAGTCCCAGGTAACCTCGGGTGCATGGGGTGTGAGAGGGTTGTTGGAAGGCAAGAGGGTTAGAGAGAAGGGAGTAGGGGAGGATGGGGGAAAGCTCGGTGGACTGGGATGGTGGGGAGGGAGGGAGGATGAATATGGGATCAGGGAAGAATATATTTTAACTAAGGGAGTCATTTTAAGGTTTACAGGAGACTTGATTATATATGGGATCCCAGGTCCAAGGAGAGATCCCCAGATTGCTCTCTGGACAGAGGATAGGGTGCCTGAACCGGCCTTGGCCCATAACCATACTGATGAATATTTTGCTTATCACCATAGAACCTTCATCTGGCGATGGATGGAGATAGAGACAGAGACCCACATTGGAACACTGGACTTAACTCCCTAGGTCCAAACGAGAAGCAGAAGGAAAGAGAACGTGAGCAAAGAAGGCAAGACTAGAGGGAATCTTCATCCGACGATGGATGGCGATGCAGACGGAGACCCACATTGGAGCACCAAACTGAGCCCCCCAAGGTCCAAATGAGGAGCAGAAGGAGGAAGAAAATGAAAAAGTAAATCAGGACTGCGAGGGATGTGATCACCCACTGATACAAGGGGACTGATCTAATGAGAGTTCACCAAGGCCAGTTGGACTGGGACTGAATGAGGACATGATCCAACCAGATTCTCTGAATGTGGCCGGATTCTCTGAATGTGGCTGGCCCGGAGTCTTTTTGAAAAGCCATTGACAATGACACTGGGACTTGTTTCCTCTGCATATACTGGATTTTGGGGATCCAGTCTGTTTGGATACTCACCTTCCTGGACCTGGAGGGAGGGGGGAGGAACTTGTACTTCCCACAGGGCAGGAAACCCTGACTGCTCTTAGGGATGAAGAAGGAGGAGGAGAGGGAGTGGGGGGAGTGAGAGGGTGTTGGGAGGAGGGGTGGAAATGGAAACTTTTATAATTTAATAAAATTACTTTCTAAAAAAAAAAATCTGGAACCTCTGATGGAATAGGCATTAGCTAAGACTTCTGTGAGAGCATGCCCAAGGGAGTAACCTCATCAGAATGATACCCAACGAAGCAATCTCTGTGAGACCATGCCCAAACTACACCTGGTATTTCAGAGGGAATCCCAAGAATGTTAAGCGATCTTCAGGAACATGGAGGGCCCTATGGGGTGACCAGAGCCATACCCTGGCGGTACTATGATGAGCAGCCACCTGAGACTTGGCTCCAATGGCACCTGGAAGATAGATTACCAGAGACAAGACAGCCCAACTACATCAATCAGAGGAAAAGAAAGGTAGACAAGGTAAGAAAACATGCAACATCACAAAGAACAACTACTAAAAACTGGTGGCCCTATAACAGCAAGACTTCAACAAACCAATGTAGAAAGAGCAAAAGAAAATGACCTCAAAATAACTTTAGGAGAATGTTTGAGGTCCTTAAAAAGGAAATGACAAATTCCCTCATTGGAAGAAATGACAAAAGGAATATTGGAAGACATCAACAAATCCCTTAAAGAAAACCAAGAAAAAACTACCAAACATATGAAAGAAGCTTTTCAAGACTTGAGAACTGAAATAGAGACAATATAGAAAACACAAGCCAAGGGAATTAGAGAAACATAAATAATAAGAAACGGACCAGGAACCACAAATGCAAGCATAAACAGTAGGTCATAAGAGATGGAAGAGTGAATCTCAAGAACTGAAGATACAATTGAGGAAACAGACTCATTGGTTAAAGAAAATATTAAATATAACAAAAGCTTATACAAAATATTCAGGAAACATGTGACACCATGAAAAGAACAAACCCAAGAATAATAGATATAGGAGAAGGAAAGGAAGTACAACTTAAAAGCACAGAAAATATATTTAACAAAACCATAGAAGAAAACTTTCCTAACCTAAAGAAAGACATGCCTATGATTATATAAGAAGTTTTCAGAGCAACAAATAGACTGGGTCAAAAATAATTCATCTTGCCACATAATAATCAAAACACAAATCATACAGAATAAAGAAAGAATATTATTTTTTCAAAGGAAAAAGTCCAAGTAGCATATAAAGCCAGAGCTATCAGAATTACACCTGACTTCTCAATGACAACAATAAAAGCCATAAGGTCCTGGTAAAGTATTATGCAGATATTAAGAGACAATGGATACCAACCCAGACAACTATACCTAGCAAAACTTTCAATCACCATAGAAGACATACAAGATATTCCACAACAGAACCAGATTTAACTAATACTTATTCACGAACAGAACTCTACAAAAGTACTAGAAGGAACACATCAACCTAAGGAAGTTGGCTACATCCACAAAAACACAGAAAATTGATGATCTCACAGAAACAAGTCCCAAAGAAGAGAAACACACACATAATAACATTACTAAGAATAAAAACTAAAATAAGAGGATATAGCAATCACTGGTCACTAATATCCCTTTATATAAATGGACTCAACTCAAATATAAAGAGACATAGGCTAACAGGTTTGATAGCAAATTAGAATCTATTTTTCTGTGGCAAACAAGAAACACATCTCAAACAGATAGACAGTTGTATCTACATGATAAAATTAAAATCCTGTAAACTTTAATAATGTGTTTAAATACCTTGGTAGAGATAGGATACTTTATTTTATCCAAAAACAAATTTATTACACACCAGGAACCTGAGAAGTCCAGAATAGATCCCAAGACCTACAAATTACAATCTGACTTGATAACATTTCCAGAAAGGGACATGAAACTCAGGGACACCTTAAGCAATATGTTAGCCAAGAACCTCCTTCAGCCCCCTGAACCTCAGCTTCTATCTCTAGCTGCATTAGTTCCATGGTATAAGTACCAGAGTATAACTAGGATTAATGATGGAACAGATGTTTATGATTCACTTTAGCATGATAGAGAGAGTAGAGGAAATCAAGATTAATGGTTTATCAGTCTATCCAGTCCTGCATGATCTTTGGCTCTTACCAAAATCCTAAATTCTGCTTTAACTGGAGGATTAACTAAAGCTCTGTTGTGAAACTAGGGACCATAGTCTCAGTGATCTCTTAGTCTCTTCAAGATAGATCCTTGTACCCACAGCATATCACGGTCTGCCATGTATGATGCTCTCTATCTTGTTTATATGAGCTTGAAAGTTGTATAGAAAAATAAACATTATAGTGAACATTATAGTGGAAAACATGACTTTGTAAATATTCATATGCATTAAAAATTAATACAGACTAAGTTCTAGAAGATTACAATGGAAAAAATGTTTTTCGTACAAAGAGCAAGCCAAGAAACTGAGAAGACAATCATTCCTGGGCTTGTTTACCTGCTTTGATTTAGTACTGTGAAGACTTGTCATAATACTGGCGATCTCTGCTGGCCCTTAGTATTGGGTGCTGTTCCTGAGTTTTCTGTAGGAAAGTTTTATACATTTTCACACTTGAGTTCCATAACTATGTCTCTGGTAGAATAATATATGGCTGTGTTCTCAGTTTGCAGTTGTTCAGATTTAAGAAAACTTGACTCTTGGAGGTGTTCCTGCTGATGGTTACCCAGGAATTGAGAACTGAATTATAATCAGTGTATTTACTATACAATATTATTCCCATTAACTCCAGAGCCTATCCTGGAGACTGGTGGACCCAGTGTACATTACAGCTGGTTAATGAGAACACAGAGACAGTGCAGGTGAGAGACAAGGCCTGGGTCTGTGATGGCTGCAACAGGTCAGGTTCTGATTCATTCACATGGACCTGGGACAGTGCCCCTTGGGAAAACCAAGATCACCATCATTCAAATATTACATACATGATGTGCCTGGTTCTCTCTCCTGAAACTCTGAAACACTTACAGGTAGAAAAGGTCATGAGGTAGAGGAGCAGCACCAGGACAATCATGTTTTGCTGAAAGCTCTAGTAAGAAGAAGATGGGGCTTCTCAGCTCGAGGGCTGAATTGCATTAGGAGAGGTTCCTGAGAGGATAAAAGGAAGCCAAGAAGGTTTTGCTTTTTACTTTAGGTGAATGACTTTTGCTTTGTGCTTCTTAGTAGAAATGGAAACGGATACTCAGGAACATTTTCCTTGTTCTGATTGGGTTTCTAATCCCTGACAAACAAGAAATATTTTGAGTCACACTGTGCTGACCTGTCAGGCAAAAGATGGGAATGTTTATGGTGAGTCTACATTCAATCAATGATGGTGGTATCACTTACTCGATGTATTTGAATGTCTCTAAAAATTTATAAGGTGGATTTAGGATGGGCTCATAATGGTCAGAAATCATACTTATAAAAACTTAAAATTTATTATTTAGAATTCAGTACAGACAGATTATTCTTTTCCCTCACCCAGAAGATAACTTGTAATTACCAACATTTATTACATGAGATCTGGGAAAAAACACAAGTGACTGACTTAGATCCTGTCTTATTATTCTCAGACTATTTACTTTCCTAATTAGGGGCACGATATATGGGCACTTTTAATTGAACATCTGTATTTACAGAGTCTCCTTTTCTCTTTGTATTTTTTTCTTTTTTGTCTTTTTTTTTCAAAGTTTATTAAATTATGAAAGTTTCCATTTCCGGCCCTCCTCCCAACACCCTCCCCCTCCCCCTCCTCCTCCCTCTTCATCCCTAAGAGCAGTCAGGGCTTCCAGCCCTGTGGGAAGTTCAAGTTCCTCCCCCCTCCCTCCAGGTCCAGGAAGGTGAGTATCCAAACAGACTGGATCCCCAAAATACAGTATATGCAGAGGAAACAAGTCCCAGTGTCATTGTCAGTGGCTTTTCAGAAACGCTCCAGGCCAGCCACATTCAGAAAATCCGACCACATTCAGAAAATCTGGTTGGATCACGTGCTTGTTCAGTCCCAGTCCAACCGGCCTTGGTGAACTCTCATTCCATCAGTCCCCTTGTATCAGTGGGTGATCGCACCCCTCGCGGTCCTGAGCTTTTTTTTCATGTTCTTCCTCCTTCTGCCCCTCATTTGGACCATGGGGGGCTCAGTCTGGTGCTCCAATGTGGGTCTCCGTCTGTATCGCCATCCATCATCGGCTGAAGGATCTGGGATTCTTGTCTATTTATTCTTTTTCCCCATCCAGAATATAACTTGTGATAACAAACATTAAGTACATGAGATCCCATGTGTTCATCTGGGAAAAAATACAACTGACTGACATGGATCCTGTCATAATAGGCTCAGACTATTTACCTTCCTAATTGGTGACACAATACATGCACACTTTTCATTGAACATCTTTATTTACAGCAATCTGCTTTTCTCTTTGTATTTTTATATCTCACTTTCTCTGTCCTCATGTTGTAACACAAAAGAACCCAGGTTTTATGGTTATTGCATTGCCGAGGAATGAGAAAGTTAGCAGTTCATAAAACCCAATGAAAAGTAGTATCATCCAGCCAGGCTTGAGGGTTATGCGATCTGAAGAAATAAGAAGGCAGAGTGATGTCAAGACATGGAAGAATGACATCCTTGAACAGTGGGAACTGTTTGTCTTCTGGAGAGGATAACCATAGATGACAATGGACTGCAGGACCTTCTCCCATGCCTTGGTAATGTAAATCACCAGGAAAGGAAAATGAGGATCTGTTACCAACTTGCCTTGTCAGATCCTGGAGAGCGTCCACCATTTCTTGTGTGGGGGTACTCTACATTTTATGTCCCTCAGTTTGTTGTGCATAATCTGTTTTTATGAGTGGCAGTGATGGAGCTAGACCTTAGCATAGATGAGGCAGCATTCCTGGCAAATACTGATGGGGAACCAAGACTATGAGTGCTGTGTTCTCCTTATTCACTGGGATCTTAAGGAAGAATGGGAACTGAAACGTCTTCAGAGCTTGTCTAGGGTAATGGAGGCCCTGAGCCTGAAGGCAAACCTTGAATCCCAGTGTTGCTGCTCACCTGAACTCAGAGCATGTTTCTTTGCTGATCATGTTATGGTAACCTCTGTAATGTAAACTATTTATAGATTATGAGAAAGTAGGCATATCTGGAGCAAGCACACAGATACTCAGACATATACACACAGACAGATATACAACAACAGACACAATCCTTCCCAAAAAACAAACTTACAAGGGCAGATGGATACATGTATATTAAGTTCATAGGATATCTGAAAAAGTTATTTTCCCACCTTTGTCATTCATTCTACTTAAAAACAAATAGCCATGCTCACTAATAATGTAATGCAATTACATTGATTCACCCCACTATCTTCTCTCCTCTTCTCTCACTCCTTTGAATCTTCTGTCCTCTCCTACTGACATGTCTCTTCTATTCTCTTCTCCCTTCTTTACTGTCTTCCTATACCAACTCTGCTTCTTTATCTACTTAGAAAGAAGTGAGATTGCAGAGTCACATCATCTTGTGTAATTCTCAGTTTTTATAATGTCTTATTAGGACAACATTGCCATTTCCACAGCACAGGCATCCCTTTTCCTCCATTCCCATATTATGGTCTCATTCTTTCCTTTGGTAAATGGCACTCATATCATTAGTTACAGGCAACTCACTCTTTTGGGTTTAAGATCCATTTCTGTTGTTATTAAAAATGGCAGCTTTATGCATCCTCTTCTGTCCAATGTCACTGGTCAAGGTGAATCATCCCAAATAGAGGATGGAGGACAGAACACTGTGTGCTCATGAGGACATCACCTCTGAACTCTGGGTTCCCAAAGCTATCTGTTAACCTTCTGACTCAGAAGAAAGATTGAGAGAGAAAGAGGGAGGGTGATAGAGACTGTGACATAGACAGAGATAAGGAGACAGAGAGAGATAAAGGGAAACAAGGAGAAACACTATAATAAATAAACACACACAACACAACTGGAACCAGAAATTTAAATAATAATTTGGATATTCAAGGATTACTAAACACTATGTCTGCAGAGAAAATTCCTAAGTGTGATATGGAGAGGCAGTGCAGACACAGAGAAGTCCAGTCTTCCATTCTTCTCTGAGCAGGCTCTTCTGTGACTAAGATCTCTAAATGCTCTCAGCGCCCCCTGCTGGCCCCGTGTTCCCCACAGAGGTGTTTTTGTCTGAGTTCACAGTAACATTCACTCACTGTGTCTCTTGTACAGTAATACATGGCGGTGTCTTCAGATTTCAGAGTGCTCATTTCCAGGTACAGAGTGTTCTTGGCATTGTCTCTGGAGATTGTGAACCGGCCCTTCACATCGTCGGTATAGTAGGTGCTACCACCATTTGTGTTAATACGTGCAACCCACTCCAGTCCCTTCCCTGAAGGCTGTCGGACCCAGCTCATCCAGTAGTCACTGAAGGTGAATCCAGAGGCTGCACAGGAGAGTTTCAGGGACTTTCCAGGCTGCACTAAGCCTCCCCCAGACTCCAGCAATTGCACCTCACACTGGACACCTGTAAACACAAAGAATTCTGGTTAAAAAACTGACACGGAAGACATTTTTTTCTCTTACTCATGTCCACACAACACACAGCGTCTCATCTTTATGAATTACCTTTTAAAATAAGGACAAAGGAAACCATTATAAGCCATAAGTCCATGGTGAGTGTCCTGTGTTCAATGCTAAACCCTGTCTGGGAGGACTTGGAATTCCAGGGCTTGTCTCCTCTGCCAGCGCTGCAGGGTCAGAGCAGGACTGAATTTTATGGGCACACAGAAGCCTTATTTGCATATCTTTCCGCCATAACTGACTCTGTAGTTGGACTTGAGCAGAAGGCAGTACTCAGAGCAGATATAAGACACCATGCACTCTGATGAGAGTTATAGAAAGTAAAGCACTAATGTAGCTCTGTGTACACATTTTCCTTGTTAGGGATTCACCACAATTTATTTAGTTCTCTTTTCACCACGTGCATGGAAAATGCTCTTGTTGCTGTCTGTCTTCCTCTCAGTTATTTCTGTGGGGACAAATTTATATTTGCAGCACTTAACTGTTTGCATCCTGAAATTCTTCCTTTGATCAAATTTTACTACTCACTCTGCTTTTCACTTTCCCAACTTGATACCAGGTAACACATGTCTGTCTTCATGCTGTCTTAGGTCAGTTTTTATTTCTGAATATTTATATAGTCAGCAGAATGGGGACATTTAATGTATTTTTTGTAACAAAACGCAAAACTTTTGCATCAATTTTGTATTTTCAGAAGGCATTGTTTGTATTTTCCAAATTGTCATTCTTTCTACCCATGCAGTCCCTTTCTATCATTTCAACCAACTTTTCCTTTCAAAACCTCTGTATTACCCTGTGCTTTTTCCCTCTTATTCTTCACTTAAGATGTCTTTTCCTGTCTTGACTTCCGTTCTATTTCTACGGAAGCCAGAGCACCAGACACACAGAGTCTCGACAACTCAATCTGGATTCTCTCTATGAGGCAGAAACTGTCCTTCCCTATCTTCAATATGTTGTATGATATAAGATTTCCAGTATCATTCAAGTTCCTCCAAGGCTCAGACAATACTGATGAAGAGGATGCGGGAAGAATGTAAGGAGTGGAAGACAGGGAGGGATGCTGGGAAATGCTGTCTTCTGGACATGTCATGGATATTACAATCATGGGTCCGTAATGGATGCTGTTTTCCACTGAACCCATATAAGTACAAACCAGCCAAAACCATGGTATAGATAGCACTGATAATTCTTCAGCCCTATTTCTTACTGAAAGAAGATGGAAATTTATTTTCTGCACAAGAGATATAGTCACTCTTTTTTTGAGGGTATAGTCCCTGGTGTATTTCCTATGTTGCAGTGTTTGGGTTCACACACATGCAGATATGGACAACACTTAACTGGGCTTAAAAAAGAATAAGGTTGGGAGGGACCCATGATTGGAAGATGAGGGAGGAACTGGGTGGAAAAATATCACACTTAGAGATCCTAAGGAATAAAGAAAAATAGTAAAAACTGTATAACTGAGATTCAAAACAGTAAATTCCAGAAGCCAATTAAGAATCATTAATAAGTATCAAATAACTTGGTAGGCAACTTTATTTGGGACCATCTTCTCATCCAACTAAGAACCGGTGGGGTGTTTCACTTATTTCTTTTTTTTGTTTTTGTTTTTTGTGTTTTTTAGTAAATATGTGGATTATTATTATTATTATTATTTTTAAAAATTTTCACCTCCTCACCTCCTCCCATTTCCCTCCCCCTCCGTCCATTCCCTTACCCCTCCCTCTCCAGTCTAAAGAGCAGTCAGGGTTCAATACCCTGTGAAAAGTCCAAAATCCTCCACCCACCATCCAGATCTAGGAAGGTGAACATCCAAACAGACTAGGTTCTCCCAAAGCCAGTACATGCAGTAGAATCAAAACCCAGTGTGATTGTCCTTGGTTTCTCAGTCAGCCCTCCTTGTCAGCCCTATTCAGAGAGTCCAGTTTGATCACATGCTCCATCAGTCCCAGTCCTGCTGGCCTTGGTGAGCTCCCATTAGATCAGCCCCACCATCACAGTTAGTGGGTGCAGCCCTCGTGGTCCTGATTTCCTTGCTCATGTTCTCTCTCCTTCTGCTCCTCATAAGGACCTTGGGAGCCCAGTCCAGTGCTCCAATGTGGGTCTCCGTCTCTGCCACCATCAATAGCCAGATGAGGGTTCTATGGTGATATACAAGATATTGATCAGTGTGGCTATAGGATAGGGCCAGTTCAGGTGCCCTCTCCTCAGCTGCTCAAGGAACAAGCTGGGTACATCTCCTTGGACATCTGGGAAACCCTCTAGAGTCCTGTCTCTTGCTAACCTTAAAACGACCCCCTTAATTAAGATATATAATTCCCTGCTCCCATATCCACTTTTTCTCCATCCCAACCATTCCATTTCCCCAAGCTCTCTCCATCCTCCCATTCTCACTTTTCTCTATCCATCTTCCCTTATCTCTATCCCACCCCTACCCCCAAGGCACTTGCTGGTGGGAATGCAAACATGTGTAACCACTTTGGATATCAGTGTGGCGGTTTCTCAGGATATTCGGAATCAACCTACCCCAGGATCCAGCAATACCACTCTTGGGAATATACCCAAGAGATACCCTATCATACTACAAAAGTATTTGTTCAACTATGTTCATAGCAGCATTATTTGTAATAGCTATTCCTGGAAACAACCTAGATGCCCCTCAATGGAAGAATGGATAAAGAAAGTGTGAAATATATACACATTAGAGTACTACTCAGAGGTAAAAAACAATGACATCTTGAATTTTGCATGCAAATGGATGGAAATAGAAAACACTAACCTGAGTGAGGTAACCCGCATCCAAAAGGATGAATATGGTATGTAGTCACTCATTACTGGATTCTAGACATTAATAAAGGACATTGAGCCTATAATTCTTGATCTTAGAGAAGCTAAATAGGAAGGTGACTCCAAAGAAAAACATGTAGTTATCCTCCTGGATATTGGAAGTACACAAGATTGCTAGTCAAAAATTGCTTCACTTATTTCTAAAAAAAATCCATTTACAGATAATTCATTATATGATTTGTAAAATATTTTTCCACATTTGGTTAGTTATTGCTCTTCTCTATGATGAAAATATCCCATCATCATTCAGAATTAGGGGGAAAACATATTATTCTTGCCATCCCCTTTCAGGGCTCATGCTGCATTAACAGTTTTTCTGGTGTTAGATTATACATGTGTGTCTTTTAGGTATCACCTTTTTTTAAAAATTATCTTGAACAAATCAAAGGACATACTGAAGAGAAGAGAATTTAAAGGGCATCTCTATAAACATTTGCTGTTTCTTTTCTATGACACGGGGAAAATTTTGCCTGTGACTATTTGTTCAATAATTTATTTACCTTAATGTGAATATGATGCCTTTTCATTTATATTGGCAAGCTCTCCAAAAATGTTCTGGGTATTCTTTGTCAAAAGTAAAATTCTTAGAATGAGAATAGAGTTATTGGTTCTGATATAGATTAGGTCTAACAAATTCATTAAAATTTTACACTGTCAATCCATTTCAGTAGCAAATATGTAAGCTGATACTCACACTGACCCTGGAAAATATGACAGTGGAACCTGTGTGTTCAACATTGTGTGCAGTTATTTAATTCAGTGTTATACATTCTTCTGTCAGTGTTCTAAGAATGTCATCAATGTGGTCTCCAAAGTTTCATCACACACTATTAGTGTCACAGCCTGATTTTCCAGAGAATCCTTAGCCTCAGATGAATAGATTCTCTTTTCCTTTGTAAACCTGCCCCTAGTATATGACCTATTATCATGGAGTCTCTAGATAACATTGCTTCTCTGAAGGACACTTCTCTAGCTCACACATGAGACACCAGTCTCTTCCAATTAGCAACAACATAGAGTGCAAAGGAATAATTCTGGGAGTCTTTGAGGCAACAACAGCACCAAAAAAAGCACAATCTGTGAAAATCACATAATTTAGTTTTCTTTGGGAAGGACTGATTTTTGCTGGGATGTGCATATTTGTGGATGAGAATTTTGTGGTCTGATTGCACAATATGCCTATAGAGGAATCATTTTCCTGGACTTCAACAAAGAGGCTAATTTTTACCAAAAAGCAAATGTTCAATAATACAATCATGCAACAATTATAACAACTGTACACTTTTATCAAGGTCCTATTAGTTTAGAGGTAGGAAACTGTGGGTGATTCATTTTTAAGCTAACTGTGAAAAGTAACGTCAATTCAAGAGAGTTGTGGTTTATCGCAAGTTTAAATATAAAGAAGATGAATTAAAGATTATTCAAAATTCTTACATAGCTGTCTCACAAACTTTCATAATTTCAGACTCCTATTATGTATGTATGTATGTATGTATGTATGTATCTGTCTGTCTGTCTATCTCTATCTATATAGATATAGATGTAAATATAGATATAAATAATGTGCTGATTTGTTTGACAAGGATCAATTAGACATCCTAGAGGATTGTGTGGGAACACAGATGGTTAGTGTATAATCAAAAAAACAAGATTAATAGGCTAGGAAAAGTAAAGTGTACTCTAGAGGAATAAATTGTTTAAAAAGCAAAAAAAGCAAAGGTTTGATATTAAATAGTTGCAAATGCTGCATATTCCAGAAGACCACTGTTTCAGGGAGTACCTGTTCATCCTCCACATCCCATCCTGGTCTGAGTAGAGAGGTTTCTGTCCAAGCTCACACTGGAGTTTTTTCACTGTTCCTCTGGCACAATAATACATGTCCAAAGTGTGAAGATTGTTCAGTTTTATGAAAACATATCTCTTGGATGTGTAGTAATATATGTTTGTGATCTAACAAGTAAAGACTCCTGAATTTCAGAGTGCAGAGTTAAGACATTTGTTAGTCACAGAGGCTAGGCAATGGTGGCACAAACCGTTAATCTGGGCACTAGGAAGACAGAGGTGGAAGGATCTCTGTGAGTGCAAACCTATCCTGGGCTACAAGAGATTAATCTTTGCAAATTAGAAAAAGAGCTCACACAAAGTTGATACCAGCAGCTAAGATCATGTGCCTTTAATCTCAGCACCAGAGAAACAGACACAGGAGTGACATGGAAGGACAGAGAGAGGAATATTAGAGAGGAGGAGACAACTCAGATGCAGTCTGAGGATTTACTCTCAGAGGCAGTCTGAAGATTTGGAGAGACAGCATTTAGTCAGAGGCTTTGTAGAGACAGGATCTTCCCCATTTGGTCTGAGCATTGGTAGGGGTGAGAACTCTCTAGTGGACGAATACTCCGCTTTTCTGATCCTTCAGTTTTTGCCACTGGTAGCTGATCAGGATTTTTATCATTAAGAACAATTAGAATTCATGAAACAGGAGGTGTCTCTACTGATGTTAACTAAGGATTTGAGACCAGAATTATAATATGCGCTCCTGCCACTCCAGATACTTTACATCCACGTCAGACACTTTCCTGGAGATTGACTGACCCAACATACACCATAAATGGTTAATGACAATCCACTGACAGTTCAGGTGAGGGACAGGGACTGTGAGGGCTGTACTAGACCAGGTCCTTACCCCTTCAGCTGTTCCTAGGACAGGAAACCTGGGAACAGGTAAATCTTCATGATACATACATCCCACAGATGACATGCCTTTTCTAAAACCCTGAAAAACTTACAACTTGGAAAGGGCACCAGGTGGAGCAGCACCAAGACAACCGTGTCCTACTGGATCCTTTAGTGAGAAAAAGATTGGACCATTCATCTAAAATTTTAGCCTGAGCAGGAGTGCTTCTTTTTCATTGAGGGAGGTTCCTGAGAGGATGAAAAAAGAACAGGGAATGGTTTACACTTTTCCCTCAGGTTTCTGAGAATTGCCCTTGTGTTCTTTAAGGACCTGGTGTTAGAAAATGAATAACAGTTTTCTGAGACTGGATTCCCACTTGCATATGAAAAGGATATTGTATGGTTCACACTGTGCTGACCTTGGATGGAAAACATTAAGTGACCCCACATTCATGCTGTGCAGATAACAGAGGATACCACATCCTCAGTGCATATCCCTGTAAATTCCAGCAGAGTGTTTAGATGGAATTTAGTGATAAGATGCACTTCAGGCTCTTACTGATGTGAAATCAGGATTAAGGAACTACTTAAAATTCTTTCTGCTGTCAATGAAGTTGTTTATTTTATAGCTCACATTTAAAATCCAACTTGTGAGAATGCAGCTCATAAACATTTAGTGCATTGATTTTAATTTTTCATATGAAAGGAGATTCATGGGATTGATTTTCATACACATAAGTGGTCTCAGAGTATTCACATGCCCACTCAGGGACACCACACTGGTATATTTCCTAGTTCCTGTTCTCTTTGTCTGTGTCTTTGTCACTATGTACTTTTATGTTTTTTGCCTTGTCTCTTTACCACTTGAAGTACATTGAAATGCAGGTTCCTAAATATGATTTTTGCATTGGTGAGAGATGGAGGGTCAGCTCTTCATGACACCTTGTTAAAAGTACTTACATGGAACCTGTCTTGAGGGTTATGTTACATGAAGCAATAAAACGACAGAGAACCCTAAGTGATGATAAGTATTGGAGTGCTTGAACAATGTGAACTATTAGTCTTGTGGTGAAGATAACCATAGAGAAAGGGGATTCATGGCTTTTTTCAATGCCTTGGTACTGTAAACCATCAGAGAATGGTAAAAAAAAAAAATAGCTTAAAACACTCTATTCAGTAAATCCCAGAGAATATCCACCAATTCTTTCACTTTGGACACCACATATGTTGTGTCCCTTATTCCTCTGAGAATATTCTGTACTGTGATTAGCCGTGGTAGAAACAGGTCTTAACATTGGGGAGCCCGCCATCCTGTGCCTGTTCTGATGGATATCTACACTTGTTAGTGCTTTTTCAACCTTCTTCAGGATGCACTGTTTATTAGAACATTATTAGACATTATGCTCAGTGTGTCTCATCTTTGTTTTGTCTGATTTTTCATTATCGTTTTTGGATCTTGCAAAAGATCGCAAGAATAATTACATATTTTTCATTCAAATTTGGAGAACTGGTATGTGATCCCTTACTCAATTTTTTCTTTAGTTATATTAGACAGAGTTTGTGTTCACATTTTGTTTTCTCATGCTTCTAGGGGTCCCCTTATCCATGAAACTCTCTAGAAGGAATCACTAAGAAAAAAGTGTTCCAATGGAATGCCTTTAAGGTAAAATTGCACAATACTTACAATTACGCCCTATACGAGAGGCACATCTTTATCCTTGAGTTTGTTTAGTCATTTATTCAGTCAAGCCTAGTGGATGTTCAGTTAATGATTCCTGTTACAATGTCAGTATGATATTTTATATTCATACAATGGTTAGAACTTTCTCAATGTAGAAAAAGCTATGATAATCTAAGAATTGCAAACCTCAGTTGGAAGAAAATGCTCCCACTAGATTGGACAGTAGGCAAGTCCTTAGCAGCATTGTAGCAACATTAGAATGGCACAATTTCCTTTATATTTTTGAGGAAGGAACTGGAAAATATTTCATTTGGAACAGGAAAAGAGAACTTATTGCTGAAGCAAAAATTTTATGAAGATTTACACAGAATAAAACTTATTCAAGTTAACTATGAATCAGTCATTCCTACTTCCTTCTTTCCTCTCCTACTCACTTCTGATGACCCTTTCTGGCCCCTTCTATTCTCATGTCTCTTCTTTCCTTTCCTTCTTCTCCTCCCTCCCTACCTCCCTGATAAATTTCTACTTCCTCAATTCCTCTTTCCTCTTCCTTCTCACTCCCTCCCACATCCTCTCTTCCATACTTCCTTTCATTTCCTTTTTTCTGAATTTCTGCTATATATTCATAATTGTTATGGCTACCCTGTACCTAAAAGGCAACACCCTACTCTATTACATTCCTTCCGCAGTCTATTTTTAACTTTCTTGGCTTTCATAACATATATAATATGTTTGTTTTGAGGTGAGTATTCAGAGGTCATTTATTTTCAGCATTAGGGCACTCATGGGTCCATGCTTTACAGTTTACACTCTTCAGAAAGTGGCTTCACTGACCTAGGCTTAGAGAAACACTGACGTATGGGTACAGATAGAGTAGACAGTGTAAGCATATGCTCCTTGGCCACACACCATTGGCAGATTTCCTCCTAGCACTGTCACCTTTGCAATGTTGATTTTTGAACATTTCTGTGTTCTAATTTTAAAAATGTTGAAAATGTTTTAATTTTGAAGCATGACTATTTCAGTAAAATATATTGAGGATCTCTGGTGGGTCTGGCATGTACAGTTCCTCTCCCCTACATGCTGAACCATTTAATAGGCTTGGATTTCTACATAGATTATATAGGAAACCATAGCAATTCAAGGATGTAATGACCATGTGATGTCCAGAGGTAACCATCTCACAGAAATACTCCCCATTTTATGGTACTTTCATTCTTTCAAACCACTCTTGAGTAATGTTCTCTGTGGCAGCAATATGGAGGGGTAGAGAGGTGGGTGATGTGGCAGTTTTGATATAAACATTCTGTCTGTGGACAAGCACTCACACAGTTTTTGTTCCGAGCAGGGAAAAGTCTTGTACTCTCTGCATTCAATGACGGCTACTGGTGGACAGAGATTCATTTTATTTGCAGGTATAGCTACTGGTTGTTTGTCTTGTAAACACCCTTGGGCATATGATCAATATTACTTGGATTTCTTGAGTTATAAACAGAGAACATGAATTTGGGAGGAAATTGTGTTGGGAGGGTCAAGGAGAAGGAATTGGAAGGAAAAAGTTGAGTGAGAATATGGCCAAGATACTTTGAAATTGTATATGAGTTCTCAAAAAATATGAAAAAATCTTTTCAAAATAGTAGAGTATATTTAAATTCCATCACTGTAGAACATTAAAGGCCTCCTAAACCAATGTTCTGAGGAGCAGCTGGCTTACCAGAAGTGTCTTCCAAATTAAAGTCCTTTAAATCTGTACTAGTTCCATGAATGCTGGAGACATCCCTATCTCATTGTTTTTTCTTCAACAGACTCTGACAGTGTAACTGCTTTTGTTGAATACATCCCTCACTTCTCATGTAATCTGCACTCCTATGAGCTCCAGTAAGGTCCAATTCTGAGGAAAGGATTCCCAATGGCTCCTGTGCTTTGAGGACAATTCCTTCAAACACTTACTATAACTTCAGGAGATGCACAGACTCTAAGGAATGTTCCTCTCACTTTCCTTCCTTTTGTTCCAGTCTGTCAATATTTTTTTTGGATACTCAAAATTGCTGCAACTTTTTCTCCCCTATCTATGATTCTTTCCAGATGAAGCGAGCAAGGCTTTTTTCTTTCTTTCCTTCTTTCCTTCCTTCCTTTCTTTTTTATTAATTTTTGTTACAAATGAACACATATCAAATATATATATATATAAATATATATGCTTCTGAGAAGATTGATTCCTTTCAGCAAAGATATGAATAATGTGTATCATATTTTATTAAAATATTTTAATGATTAGATTAAGGACCTAAGACTGTAATTCCTATATAGACACCACACAGTCCATCCTCATGGGAACAGATATGAAGTGAAGCTGTGTGAAAGTGAAAACCTAAGGGAGAGAATGAATTTATCTTACAAGGAAAATTTTTTAGTGCTGGTAAATTCAGTGATATGTATTAAAAAAGCATAGACATAAATATATAAAAGGAAAGGTGTAAAAAGAAATTATTCCCCCACACCGATCCTAGCATCACAGAAGATCCTGCACACTCCAACCAACAGAGTGATTCAACAGCTGTATTAGAATGGGAGGTGAGTTACAAAGATGCCTTACCTGGTGAGTAGGACAAACACCCGAGTCTCGACTGCTGTCACCAGCTGCATTGTTCTCCTAATCCCCATGCTGGAGCCTTCTCAGGATCAGTGACTTTCCACACAAGTTATGACAAGCTAGACAGTATGTTTAGTGTATTGTCTGATGTGCACACATTATTGTGAGGACTATGTTGAGAGTTAAGCTTTCCAAGATTCATGAGCTATTGATCATACTTGACCTTTCTTTTCAACTTGAATCCTTTCCTGTTTCAACCATGAAACCCAACAGAGACTCTGACAAAATCTAGGGAAGCCCACCGTTTAGAGTCCTAAATTATTTCACCACCTGATTCCATTGCCCACTGTAGAGCCAGTTCTTCTTTGTGTGATGCTCTCCATCTCTTTTGGGTTTGAGTACACACACACACACGCACAGACACACACACACACACACACACACACACACATATATACATACACACACATACACACACATATATATTTGTATACACACACACAGATGTGTGTGTGTATGTGTGTGTGTACACCTCACAGTTGAAAATACATTTTTATACATGACCAATTCAAATATGTCTACACACCAAGCTTGTAGAGAGATTTTCTGGGTGATGTGCATGGACAGGTCACACATATGGGAGTGTAGCTCTTCATGCCAATCTGCTCTTGTTCAAGGTGACTTTGAGATGATTACTTTCTCACCTCTCCTTTCTGTTCATTCATAAGGATTCCTTTTATGGATACTGTTGTCTAGACTCATAATTATTCTCCTTGATGTGCTTTTGACACCGCAATACTTGGTTTATCATAGACTTTCAGACTATCCATTATAAGTGACAGAGTGCTCTTATAATTGTCTCCAGAGATGGTCAATTGGTCCTTGACAGAATTTGCATATTTTATTGCGACACAAGTCTTACATGTGTAAGATCCTTTCTAGTCCCTTTCCTGGAACATGGAAGATCCAGTGTATATAGTAATCCCTGAAGGTGAATCTAGAGTCACACAGTGTAGTTACAGGGTTGCCCCAGGCTACAACCATCCGTCTCCAGACTCCACTAGCTGCACCTCTCACATGAGACTTGTAAACACCATGGTACTCTGCAGTAAACTGTTATACATGTTCACTTTCCTTCTCACTCACATCCATGTACAAACTCAGCGTCTCTTCTTTGTAAAATTGCTTTGTAAAAGACCAAGAAGAAAAACCCAAGTTATCCTCAATTGCATGGTAAATGATCTGTGTTCAGTGATCACTGAATGAACAGATCTGGAAATCCTGGTCTGGGCAACTCTTCCAGAGCTGCAGGGTTAGGTCTGGGCTGGTTTTCCTGAGGAGAATAAGGTCCTGTTTGTATTCTCCTGCTAATTGCATTCTCTTAACCTGGGCTCAAAAGTGAGGCTATACTCAAGGCAGGCTTCATGTTCATGGTAGGTACTGTAACAATGATAGGATTCAAGGAAACCTACCCAGTAATGTGGTTATGTCCTGGAAATATACAACACTTTTAACATCCAAGGCTCATTTATAACACTAAGGTTCCTAGATAACTGGTTTACATGTTTTCAAGTCATCAAGGAAGCCTCGTTCTCAGACAATCATGTGTACATACAGTTGTGGAAAGCACCATAATATAATTTTTCTTCAGAAGAAAATCTGAGGCATGGGAGCATCATTTTCTGTAACTCTTTCCTAGCAATTGAGGAAGGCCAGGGTTTTCCTGTGCTCCTTCCCATACTTTTGGAATTTCAAATTGCCCCCATGAGAAATATCAGGATGAACTTGTCACATGTCATGACTTGAATTCATTAAATTCTCAGATTGTTGATTAACACTCTATTGTGCCTAGTGTTTTCAGACCATGTAGAATCCTATGGTCTACTTGTGGAGCAAATGACCTCAAAATGTGGCCACCTCAGGAGTCTCATTCTTCATCACATACATACATCTGTCCTTGTATTTAGATCCTTAGTTGTACAGAAGACATCAAGGAGGACGGAAAACTTCACAATAAAGTTAATCACTAACATATCGGTAAATCAGCTATATAATTGTTTGGAGTGCTTGTTTAGGTCAAGAATGAAACTATGTGGATGATTCCTCTATCTACTCCACAAATAGAAACACATGAGAAGCGAGTCTTAGGGGCTAAGATGACCCATAGGAAGCATCAACACATTCCAGCACTTCTTCACCAACAATTTAGCTCAGGGGCAATAGAGCCAAGACAAAATGTTGGGGTCTTTGATGAGACAACCCAGCCTGACTAATGAACTCTTTTTGGAAACATGGATATATAGTAATATTTGGCTTCTCTTTTCATTTACTTTGGAGTAGCAGTCTTCCATCCAGTGCCCTCATCTCCATACGTTTCCTCCCTCTGAGGATTAACATCTACTTTATGATCATACAGGAGGTATAAGAACTGTGGTGTTTAGTTCTCTGAACAAATCCATTAACAACAGTTTTCAAAAGAGTTAACGTAGGTCTGATGGAAATAAAAGGCATTCACTACAATGGCCAGTCTCATTCATCATCCTGGCTGGACCATTTTCCAGTTATTGAGTCATTAACTAGCCCTCATGTGACTGTGAGCTGTCCTTGCCATGATAGAAGTCTTGGCTTCCTGTTGGTCAGGAACAAAGTCCTCACAGAATTGTATGAACCTAATGCTGGAAGGGCAGGGCAGAGAAGATGCAATTGGTTTGTAGGATCAGTCTTGTTTCCTACTGTGACTTCCAGATGCTTTGCCTAATAGCTGAACTTAGCAATACCAAACTCCTTTCTGGCCATTTTTTTCAAAACTCACAGAACACCAGAGCATCCCAGCCTCAGTCAAAGGTGAGACAATCTGAGCATGTCTTGATCAGTTCTCAGGTGTCATCACATTTTCACTGAAAAAAATAACATACTCTGCTTTTCAGTGCTTATCTGTTCTTTCTTAGTGACACTGTCCACAGGATCTCGACACACAGTGAGGAATCATCAGTTATTTCAGGTTCCTGTAGAATCCAAGCTTGAGTAGACCTAGGTTGCAGATAAAGAATCTGTCGCAGATTTTACAACAGGTACTACACCTCATGCTTGCTGAGAGGCAGTGTAAATTAGTCATTGGAAGTAGACTACAGTAAAGAAAGAGGATGAGCATGTTAAAAGAAAATACCCTAAGCCCTTTAAATTAGGGAATTATATGAGTAAAAGAACAAATAAATATTAAAGAAGAAAACAAAGGACATGCTAACTGTTGAGTAGATTAGGGACTGCCTTCAGCTAACTGAAGATCAGATAGTGGCACTGGTTGCACTGTCCTTACAGACTCAATGATGGAGCCTCCCACACATTTATTACCAGTTCCACATCTGTGGCTGAAGTGCACATATTTTGTGAAGATGGAGTTAGAATGAAGGCTATCAGGGATCTTAGGTCTTTGACCCTGCCTGATTCCCTTGCTGGCTCTAACTTGAATCCCAGTGCTCTCACCATGGTGAACACTGAGACTACCCTGAGTCTAGTACCAGACTATTCCCAGAGACTTTGGCCCTTTTAGGATATTTTCACAGTCCCCATACAGAATCACTTCCTCCTTTAGTGATACTCTGTTCATAGGATAGCATGTCTTTATAAAAGTAAGTTCTGTCATTCCATTTGTTGCCACACAAAAATCCCTGAATGGTATCAATACTGCTAGTTGCAAATAAATACAAAACGTTTGGCAGGGCAGCCAACATCTCTGGGATATAAAGACAATGTTATCTATATGGAACACTGGCCACCAAGTATAGCCAATTGGTAAGATCTGGGGCCAATGAAATATTTGCCTCAAACATATAGTGCTGGCTGATTGGGCAAAACATTTCATATCAACGTGTATAGAATTATATATATGCACACATGCACACTAACACACACAAATATACAAACGCACAGAGATCCACTGACAGACACAGTCCAACATAAGAATAATCACAAGAAAGAGAGAGAGAGAGAGAGACAGAGAGAGAGAGAGACAGAGAGATAAAGAGAGGCAATAAAGGGAGGGAGTGAGAGAGGAAGAGCGAGAGAGACAAACATAATAAAATCACAGCACATCACATTGAAAAACATAAATTTGAATAAAAATTTTTAAAGTTTAAGGATTACTAAAGTCTATACCTGTAGAGAGAATCTTTAATTGTGATTTGGAGAATCAACCCAGACACAGAAGAGTCCTGCCTTCTATGCTTCTCTGGACAGGTTCTTTCTTGACCCAGATCTCTGGGTGCTCTCCGCGCCCTCTGCTGGTCATAAGTGTCTTGCAGGGAGGTTTGTGTCTGATCTTACAGTAACTGCATCACTGTCATCCATGGCTGTGTCCTCAGGCCTCAGACTTCTCATTTCCAGGTACAGGGTGTTCTTGGCATTGTCTCTGGAGATGGTGAATCTGCCTTTCAGGGCATCAGCATATTTAATGTTGCTACTATCACCACTAATTTATGCAATCCATTCCAGGCCTTTTCCTGGAGCCTGGCAGATCGACTTCATGTAATAATCACAGAAGGTGAATCCATAGGCTGCATGGGAGAGTTTAACGGATCTTTGGGGCTGCACTAAGCCTTCTCCAGACTCCACCAGCTACACCTCACACTGACCACCTGGAAACACAGAATGCTGGTAAGAAGACTGTCACTGAATCTAATTTTTCTTTCTCATGACCATACAACACATAGCATCTCCTCTCTATTAACCACCATTTAAAATAATGACAAGGAAAAGCCAAATAAGCCACAAGTTCATGGAAAATGGTCTCTGTTCAGTGCTGATCACTGAATCGGAGGACCTGGGAATCCAGAACTGGGCTCCTCTGCCAGAGCTGTGAGGTCAGGACAGGGCTGCTTTTCATGGGTACAGAGAAGCCTTATTTGCATGTCTTCCTCCTGTAGCAAGCTTTGTAGTTGGACCCTTAGGGGAAGTCAATGCTCAGAGCAGATATAAGGCATCAAAATCTATGATGACAGTTACAGAAACTGACATAGTAAAGAACCTCCAGGTGACCTTTTCTTTGCTAAGGATTCACCACACTTAACTAAGTTATCTTTCACGCATGTGATGAGAAGATGTTGTGTTTCCACACTGTTGTATCTCCTTTGTACAACTATGTAATTTAAAAGAGCCACAAGCTGTTGTGTTTCTATATACTAGCTCTGTCTTTCCCAGTCTCTGGGCTAGACAAGGCTTCTCCAGAATGGGGATCTTGGTCAAGGTCATTCCAGCGTGGAGAGGTTAACATAGCTCCTTCCTTGAGATAGGAACACTTTGGAATTTTCTGAGTTTTAAAAATCAGTGAGGCAATGCTGTGGTCAGGCAGTTAGAGGCTTACAGATGAGACCACCTTTGTCACAGCTGCTCTGATTTTGGCCATGATGTTGACCGCATCAATAGATTACAGACTGGGACAACTTAAAATTGTTATCATGTAGGGATGGATGTTGGGTAGCTGAATGTCTGCACAAGTTCAACCACCATCATACACACACAGGTCCACTTTTAGATGCAGCCATACACCACAACACACACACACACTTACACACACAGAGTCAAGGACACAGTCACAAATCCAATTACCCGCCAAGTAGTCACACTTTCTAATACAATCACACATTAAAACACAAACTCACTCAAACACACACACACACACACACACACACACACACACATACACACACACACACACACACACCATCATACCATCACACCCACATGTAGGATCATGTATTTGCAGGCAAAGGGATTGATTTTCTTTATTCCTATTCCTGTCTTTTGACATGGTCACTCTGGTTAGCATGGACTCACTATTTAGACCAAGCTAACATAGAACCATGAGGGATTCTCTTGGCACTGTCTGCCTATTGACTGGCATAAAAGTATGCACTACAATTTCTGACTATCTCATGTATATTTTGAAATATTTTTATAGAAAAAAATCTGATCATTGTTTCCTTCCCTCATCTCTTCCCAGGTCCTTCCTCTTTTCCAACTTGCCCAACCCCATAACAGGCAGATTTTTTTGATGATTTAAGGGGTCACCCTCATAGCATTTATTTTTGAATAGACAAAAAATGGCTTCAAAATTTAATTGACAATATATTTTATCATAGAAAAATTATTATATAATGCATGTATTTGTCTTATAGTTTAAAATGTTTTATTAATGTGCACAAAATATAGCAACAAAATTCAGGACTGATGATATAGTTCAGGATTAATATATCTTCCTCCCAATTTGAGTAAATCAGTTGTATTCTCAGCACTTTACTATGAAGCTGGGTGTGATGGTTTAACCTTCAATCCCAGCACTGGGGAGGAGGTGACAGGAAACTCTCTGAGACTTGCCATCCCACCATTCTATCTGAACCTCTGGGCTCTAGGCTCAGTGTGAGACTCTCTCAATAAATAAGATAGATGTCAACTGAGGAATACTCTCAGGTTCAACTTGTGATGTACACAACAATGTGCAAACATACACTGTGACAATTAGTGTTTCCCTTCATTCAAACATTTGCCTTCCCCTTCCTTGAACTTTGTAGCTGTTGAGAAGCAAATCATGGAAGCTGTAGACATAGACTGACTTGCTTGCTATTCTGAAAAGCGGTATCCTCCAACAAATTGCCCTGCCAATGTGGTCAACTAAATTTGTTTAAAACCTGAGAAAGCTTGAAAAGAAATCCTAGACACAAAAGAACAAAGTTAAACATGGTTAGGTAGTAACATTTTCTTGGGAGGGCTCTGCTTGCTCAAAGTACACAGAGACTTGGCTCCTTTAAGAGATGTTTTACTGATTCACAGGAAGTAGAAAAGCAACAGCTTTGAAATGCAGGTTTTCTGGACTGTGCTGACAGTGCCACCTCTGACTCTTTCTGGAGGTCCGGCTATGGAGCATTAAATGGGACACAGTGTAAGACAGAGTGCTACAACTTGCTTAATGGCAATATAGACTGGCTGTGTGCCTAAAAATGGTGCTGTGAACATGGCTCTTAGAGGCAGCGACCAGCTCTGTCATGTCAGACTGGTCAAAGTAAGCAGAGGCAGTGCCAATTCTCCCCTAGAAATGCACAGCTTAAGTTCATAAGAGGTGCTTAGCTATTTAAGAAGCGCTCCTCAAAGTAAAGAATTAGAGGCACACAATAAGACAGATTCAGTCATAGAAGGCCTCTAAATGGGTCACAGTGTTGAATAAATGTATATAGGTTTGGGAAAGAGAAGAAAAAGCATATAGAGAATTTAAAAAGAAGTAAATAGTTTAAAGAAATGAAACAAAGTCTTTAAAGAGACAGAGTATAGACAGTGATAGAGTAAAGGAGTAAATATAATAAAATAAATATTCAAAAGTAATAGAGTAAAAAAAAACCACATAAAGATGGAGTATACACAGAGAGTCTGGATTATGTATTATTGAGTTTTCTTTGAATATTTTTGCTGCAGAGAGACATTTGATTCTGGGGATTGCTTAGCTAAACCAACATATATGTTTTAAAGGTTTTTTGACTTCAAGGTTTGAGTATATGAATATGTTGCTTTGGGAAAGAAGTTCTTCTTTTGTTTCCAAAGAGGATGAAAACCTTTGGATTAATTCCAGACTAATGTGGTCTGATGGACCAAGATCCCCTACAAAGTTGCCTTGAACACCCCCCAAAAGTTACCTCATCCATCGAAAAGTAGGATGCAGACTGGAGAAGAGTTATGCTCATATTCCCAAATATTGTTTATAAATATTTGTTTATATTAAAAGAGGAATATACTATAGAGATTTGCATTGGTACGGATCTTAGTTTATTGATACTAATTTAAGGTCAATTTTGTTATAGTGTGTATATGTATTTCTGATCTTGATTATGGTATTGTGTTTGTCTACCTCATTTAAAAATATAATATATAATTAAGAAATATAGATCAATAGAGAGTCGTCTATAATAGTCAAATTTGTAGTCATGTTAGTTTCAGATGGGTAGAAATTCTTCAACTCTTTCAAAGACTGCAGAATATGGAATTTAAAGTGTTTAAAGAATTTAAGACTTTTCATTACAGTGAGACACATATGCTCCTGGAAGCACCATCTACTTCAAGAAGAAGATGGGCATAGAAGAGGCTCCTTATGGAGTCTTTTACCATTTGTGAAAGAAACTGCCCATTCCTGCACTTCTTCATTGTATACTGTACATGCAGGACCCTCAGAAAAATGATGGGCCTGTAGGTGGCAGATGGATGCCCCAAAGGTATAGAAAAACTTTGGGTGACTGTCTGGGCAGCAAGAAGTCTCTTTCAATTCTAGAGTTTTAAAAGTTGCTTACAATGCACTTTTGTTCACTTAGGTAATATTATATCCTTCTGGAGTCCTTGATGGAGTTGAAGGATTTATAGTTGTAATTTTCCTTAGTTATGATAAAAGATGAAATAGATATAAATATTGTAACTGTAATTCTTGCTTGATACCTGCTCTGTTGTGTGTAATTTTACTATGTTGAAGTTAAAACCTTCCTTTTTTATTTAAACAGAAAAGGGTAGGTACTGAGGTATTCCATTCTATATGCTTTGAATAACATTGGTTATTAAAGGAACTGCTTTGGGCCTATAGCAGAGCTATAGGGGAACAGAGCTAGGTGGGGAAACCTAGATGGAATGCTTGGAGAAAGAAGGCTGAGTCTGAGAGAAGCCATCTAGACCCAACTAGAGACAGATCATTTGTAGAAGTCTGCCAAAATATATATTTCCTCTGTCCTACTGGAATTTTTGACTCATCGTCCACATTTAACCCATCATTCAGACCATTTTTGCTTTTTACAGTAGGCATTGGATATTTTAATTTTCCTGGCGAGACACTTTCTCTGCAGTAAATGAGAATGACTGGACTGCATTCCTCATGGGGGCGTGAAAGAGGCCCCCCATGGCAGTTTCTGATGATATCAGGTTGCCTTGTCTATCTTTCACTGAACTGCATTCATTGGTCGAAAATCAACCTTTGTCATACCTCCTACATATACCTGGAGGCTCAGTCCTCCTTTTCTGCCATTCCTATAGGAGGCATTATTCCTAGGAATCTGTTGTGTACAATCCCTTTTCAGATGTCCTAATCTATCACAATTAAATCAACAGGTATTCTCATATCTTCTCTTACCCTTGGAAATTGCTTCTTTTACCAATGCTTCAGTACCATAGTCAAAAGTTTCAACATTCATTATATGCAAGACCCATTCATTCATGGGTGCTGATTTGATCTTTAAAGGCCCAATGATCCATTTGCACTTAATGTTGGCATTCTCATAAGCCCATGATTTAATATTATACATATAGCTTCAGGGACAGTTACCCCTATTTGTACAGCCCTAGTTAGTCTTTCCAAAAATCCACTAAAAGTTCCCTCTGATGCTCTTTAACCCTATCATATGATTCAACTCTCTTCCTTAGTTCCTGAATCTTGTCGCAAGCATTTAAAGCTGCTGTGCTACATAGGTACAAGGTGTAGTAATCATAAAGAGCTTTAAAATTTATGGGAAAATAGGGGGGAAATGAATGTTTTACTGTCTTAGAGAAGAATAGTTTCACCAGTGTTTACTCACAAGACAGCTATTGTGATGTACAATGAGATGTGCAATAGTTATCAGAGATTATAACACGTGGAAAATACCTCAATAAGTTTCTTTTTAAAATTCTGACTAATATAACTTCTGTCTCCACTATTATTTAAGGACAAGCTCCATGCTAATTACACATAGAATTAGACCCATGGGAATGTGAGAGGTAGAAGCACGGTTCATTGAGTGTGTCTGTATGGGACTTCACACTTAGGCTTATGAGGGAGTACATGTGAGAGTTGTCTTTCTGGGTCTGGGTTACCTCACTCAGAATCATGTTTTCTAGCTCCATCAATTTGCCTGCAAAGATCAAGTTGTTGTTATTTTTTTCTGCTGTGTAATACTCCATTGTGTTAATGTACTACATTTTCCTTATTTATTATTCATTCATTCTTACAGGTAAAAAACGGGATCTCAGAGTTGCTTTTATTTGCATTTACCTTATGTCTAAGGATGTTGAGAATATTCTTAAGTGTCTTTCAGCCATTTTAGACTCATCTGTTGAGAGATTTCTGTTTGTGTCTGTACTCCAGTTGTTATTGGATTATTTGCTCTTTTGATAACCAATTTCGTGTTTTCTTTCTTTACTCTGGAGCTAATCCCCTTTTATGAGTTTTGTTTGGTGACAAATTTTCCCATTCTTTAGGCTGCTGTTTTGCTTTGTTTACCATGTCCTTTGCTTTACAGAAGCTTTTCAGTTTAAGGAGGTACCATTTTTTAATTATTTCTCTCATTATCTGTGCTACTGGAATTATATTTTGGGAGTGGTATCCTGTGCCAAGTGTACTTCCTATTTTCTCTTCTATGAGGTTCAGTGTGGTTGGCTTTATGTTGAGGTCTTTGATCCATTTGGACTTGAGTTGTGTTCATAGCAATAGATACGGATCTATTCTTATTTTTCTACATTTTGACATCCATTTATGCCAGAACCATATGCTGAATATATTTTCTATTTTCCATTTTGTATTTTTTTAATTCTTTTCAAAGACCAGGTATTTCTAGTTGTGTTGATTGGTATCTGAGTCTTCATTTTGGTTCTGTTGTTGTTCCTGTCTGTTTTTATGCCAATACCAGGGTGTTTTTAATACTGTAGTTCTGTAGTAGAGTTTGAAGTCAGGAATTGTGATACCTCTAGAAGTTTCTTCATTTTACAGCATTGTTTTGATTATCCTGCATTTTTTTTTGCTCTTTAGAGGTTTGTGAAGAATTTTGCTGGGATTTTAATGGACACTGCATTGAATCTGAAGATTGTTTTTGGTATGATTGCCATTTTTGTTACGTTAAGTCTACCTACCAAAGAGCATGGGAGATCTTTCTATTTTCTGATATCTTCTTCAATTTCTTTTTACAGAGATTCAAAGTTCTTGTCATACAGACCTTCTGCTTGCTTGGTTAATATTACTATAATATACTTTATGCTATTTGTGGCTATTGTGAATGGTAATGTTTCTCTGATTTATTTCTCAGCTCATTTATTATATGTTTAAAGAAGGGCTATTGACTTTTTGAGTTAATTTCGTATCCTGCTACATTACTGAAGGTGTTTTTGAAGGGTATTATTTCATTGGTAGTATTTCGGGGTCACTTATGTAAGTATCATATTATCAAATAGTGAGAATTTGACTTCTTTTCCAATTTGTAATTTTGTTGTCTTAGTGTTCTAGCTAGAAACTCAAGTACTATAAAGATTAGATATGGACAGAGTAGACAACCTTATTTTATTCCTGTCTTCAGAGGTATTAATTTGAATTTCTCTCTATTTAGTTTGTTGTTGGTTGTTGGCTTGATGCATGTTACTTATTGTGTTTAGGTATACTGCCTGTATCCATGATCTCTCCAAGTCCTTCATTATGAAGCAATGTCTTATTTTATCAAAGTCTTTTTCAGCCTATACTGAGATTATCATGTTGTTTTTTGCATTTTTATATGGTAATTTACATTGACAGATTTTTGTATGTTGTACCATCCCTGAAAATCTGGAATGAAGCCTACCTGGTTCTTGTGGATGTTTTTTCTTATTTCTTGGTTTTATTTTGCAAGTTTTTTTTACATAAGTAATGCTAACTGAAATGAGCTATAATTAATTTCCTTTCTTATTTAAAAAGAAAATTAATTATAATCTTTAATTTTACATAGCAATCCCAGTTTCTACTCTCTCCCCACCTCCCATCCCTTCCCCCTATTCCCCCAAAACACCTTCATCGACTGCTCAAAGAAGATATGACCCTATGACACATTGCTTTGGCAAAGTTCCAAGGTAGGGTATCCATCCAAAGAGAACAGGTCCCCAAGTAGCCAATTAAAGAAGAATGGATAAATCCTGGTGCCACTGTCACCGTTTCCTTTAGTTGCTAGATGAAGTTTCTATGGTGATGTTAAAGATACCCATCATTCTGATTGCAGTCAAGCCCAGTTCAGGCAACCACTCCTCTATTGCTTAGGGTCTTAGCTGGGCTCATCCTTGTGGATTTTGGGGAATTTCTCTAGTTCCAGGTTTCTTGATAGCCTCATAATGACTACCTCAATTAAAATATCTCCTTCATTACTCTCATCTCTGTCCTTTCTCCATCTCAACTATTCTGTTCCCTCCTTCTTTTCTTCCTTTCTTTTCTTCTCCAACTCTCCATTAACCCCACCCCTATGCTCCCAGTTTTGTCAGGCAATCTTGTCGATTTCCCCTTTCCTGATGAATCTACATAAGTTGTCTTTAACAACCCAAAACCTCTACCAGGGAATTACTGCAGCTGATAAATACTTTTGGTAATGTTGAAAATATACAACATCAACTCAAAGAATCAGTAAACAACCTATATATAAATGATAAAGAAGCTGAGATAGAAATCAGAGAAACTTCAAACATTACAATAGCTTTTAATTAGATAAAATATCATGGATTAATACTAACCAAAGAAGTGAAAGACACATTTGACAAGAATTTTAAATGTTTGGAAAAAAATTAAAGATGATACCAGAAAATGGAAAGATTTACCATGCTATTGTATATTAGGATGAACATAATAAAAATGGCAATCCTACCAAAAGCAATAAATAGTCTGAATGCAATCATCCACCATGATCTAATCACCTTCATCCCAGGGATGCAAGGATGGTTGAATATATCAAAATCTGTCAATGTAATCCAACATATAAAAACCTTTAAAATCAAAACCACATGATCATCTCATTAAAAGGCTTTCAGAAAACACAACAACCCTTCATGATAAAGGTCTTGGAGAGAACAGGGATACAAGGAAGATACCTAAACATAATAAAGGCAATTATACAACAAGCCAACAGCCAACATCAGGATAATTGGAGAGAAACTCATAGTGATTCCATTGAAATCAGGAAAAAGACATTGTTGTGCCCTTTCTGCATATCTATTCAATATAGTTTTGGAGGTCTTAGCTAGAGCAATAAGGCAACAAAAGTAGTTCATAGAATCCAAATCAGAAAAGAAGTAAAACTCTCACTATTTGCTGATATGATAGTTTACATATGCAACCCTAAAAATTCTATGAAGGAACTTCTACAACTCATAAACACTTTCAATAATGTACCAGGATGCAAGATTAACTCAAAAGAATCAACATAAAGCCAACCACACTGAACCTCATAAAAGAGGAAGTGGGAAGTACTCTTGAATGCATTGGTACAGGATACCACTTCCTAAATATAACCCCAGTAGCACAGGCATTGAGAGAAACAATTAATAAATGGACCTCCTGAACCTGAAAAACTTCTGTAAAGCAAAGGACATGGTCAACTAGACTAAATGGCCGACTACGTAACTGGAAAAGATTTTCACGATACCCACATCAGACAGAGGATTGATCTCTAAATTATAAAAAGAACTCAAGAAATTTGTCGTCAAAAGAATAAATAATCTAATAACAAATGAAATACAGACCCAAATAGAGCACTCTGAACAGAGGACTTTCAAATGGCTAAAAGACACTTAAAGAAATTCTCAACATCCTTCAGGGAAGTGCAGATCAAAACAACTCTAAGATTCCATCTTACAGAAGTAAAAATGGCCAAGATTAAGAAGAGTGAAGACAATTTATACTGCAGAGGTTATGGGGTAAAGGGACCATTCCTACATTACTTCTGGAAATTCAGATTGATACAGCACCTTTATATATCGTTATGTTGATTTTTCAGAAAATTAGGAAACAAATTTTCTCAAGACCCAGCAATATCACCATTGGGGACATATGCAAAGGCTGCTCAGTTGCACCATAAGAACATGTGCCCAACTCTGTTCAGAGCAGCATTGTTTGTCATAGCCATAACCTAGGAACAACATAAATGCCCCTCTACCATAGAATGGAAAAGGAAAATGTGGTACAATTACACAATATTAAACAATGGAGTACTACACAGCACAAAAAAGACATCTTGAAATTTACAGGCAAATAAATCAATCTAGAAAAGATCATATTTAATGAGGTACTGAAACCCAGAAATACAAGTATCATATGTACTCACTCATAAGTGGCTTTTAGATATAAAGCAAATAAAACAAACCTAAAATACACAATCCCATAGAAACTGGAAAACAATAAGGACCCTTCGAGAGACATATATGGATATAATCTGCTTGAAAAGTAGTAAAAAAAAATCCCCTCACTAAATTGGGAGAATGGGGACTATAGGAGAGGGTTCAAGGGGAGGTGAAAAGAAGAGAGATGAGCAAAGAGAAATGTATTACTCAATAACCTCAATAAAATTTAATAAAAAATGATATTAAAAGTAAATGCATATTTTGTTGACTTTTTATTTATTTTATTTATTAAAAATTTCCTCTTTCTCCCATTTTCCTTCCATTCCTCCCATTCGCTCTCCCCCTTTTTCATCAGTTCTAAGATAAGTCAGTGCACCCTGCCTTGTGGGGACTTCAAGGCCATTCCTACTCCATCCAGGTCTAGGAAGGTGTGCATCCAAACAAACTAGGCTCCCAAAAAGCCAGTACATGCAGTAGAATCAAAACCCAGTGCCATTATCATTAGCTTCTCAGTCATCCCTCATTGTCAGCCATATTCAGATAGTCCATTTTGATCACATGCTCATTCAGTCTCAGTTCAGCTGGCCTTGCTGAGCTCCCTTATATCAATACCACCATCTCCATGGGTGGACACACATCTCATGATCCTGACTTCCTTGGTCATGTTTTCCTTCCTTCTGCTCTTCGTCTGGAACTTGGGAGCTCAGTCCAGTGCTCCAATATGGGTCTCTGCCTCTATCTCCATCCATCACCAGATAAAGTTTCTATGGTGCTATGCAAGATATTCATCAGTGCGGCTATAGGATACGGCCAGTTCAGGTACCCTCTCCTCTGCTACCCAAGGACCTAGCTGGGGACATCTTCTTGGACACCTAGGAACCCCTCTAGAGTCAAGTCTCTTGCCAGCCCTAAAATGACTCCCGTAATTAAGATTTCTTCTTTCTTCCTCCCATATCACCCTTCCATCATCTCAACCACCCCATTCCCATAATCTCTCCCCAGTCTTCCCCTACTCCTTTCTCTCTTCCCATCTCCCCTTCCCCCTACATAACTTTCATTATTTGAAGATGATAAGATAGTGTACATAAGTGACCCCAAAAACTCTACCAAAGAACTCCTGCAGCTGATAAACACCTTTAATAATGTAGCAGGATACAAGATCAACTCCAAAAAATCAGTTGCCCTCCTATACACAAAGAACAAAGAAGCAGAGAGGGAAATCAGAAAAATATCACCTTTTACGATAGCCACAAATAGCATCAAGTATTTTGGGGTGACTCTAACCAAGGAAGTGAAAGAACTTTTTGACAAGACCTTTAAGGGTTTGAAGAAAATAATTGAAGAGGATACCAGAAAATGGAAAGGTCTTCCATGCTCTTGGATTAGGAGGATCAATATAGTAAAAATAGCAATTTTACCAAAAGCAATCTATAGATTCAATGCAATCCCCATCAAAATCCTAAAAAAATTTTTTTCACAGACCTTGAGAAAACAATAATCAACTTTATATGGAAAAACAGAAAACCCAGGAGACCTAAAACAACCATATGCAATAAAAGTACTTTCAGGGTATTACAATCCCTGACTTCAAACTCTATTACAGAGCTACAGTAATGAAAACAGAATGGTACAGGCATAAAAACAAAGATGTTGGCCAACGGAATTGAATCAAAGACCTGGATATTAATCCACAAACCTATGAACACCTAATTTTTGTCAAATGAACTAAAATTATACAATGAAAGAAAGAAAGCATCTTCAACAAATGGTGCTGGCACAACTGGATGTCAACCTGTAGAAGAATGAAAATAGATCCATATCTATCGCCATGCACAAAACTCAGGTCCAAATGGATTAAAGACCTCAAAATAAATCTAACCACACTGAACCTGATAGAAGAGAAAATGGGAAGTAGTCTACAATACATGGGAACAGGAAATCACTTCTTATGTATAACTCCAGTAGCACAGACCATATGAGCAACAATGAATAAATGGGACCTCCTGAAACTGAGAATTTTCTGTAATGCAAAGGACACTGTCATTAAGACAAAAAGGCAAGCTACTGAATGGGAGAAGATCTTCAACAACCACGCATCACACAAAGGTCTGATCTCCAAAATATATAAAGAATTCAAGAAACTAGACACTAAAACTCTAATTGACCCAATTAAAAATTGGGGTACTGAACTGAACAGAGAATTTACAACAGAAGAACTTCGAATGGCAAAAAGACACTTAAGGTCATGCTCAACCTCCTTAGCTATCAGGGAAATGCAAATTAAAACAACTTTGAGATATGATCTTACACCTGTCAGAATAGCTAAAATCAAAAACACCAATGATAGCCTATGCTGGAGAGGATGTGGTGTAAGGGGAACACTCATCCATTGTTGGTGGGGATGCAAACTTGTGTAGCAACTTTGAAAATCAGTGTGTCAGTTTCTCAGGAAACTGAGAGTCAACCTACCTCAGGACCCAGGAATTCCACTCTTGGGAATATACCCAAGAGATGCCCTATCATACTACAAAAGTATTTGTTCAACTATGTTCATAGCAGCACTATTTGTAATAGCCAGAACCTGGAAACAGTCTAGGTGCCCCTCAATAGAGGAATGGTTAAAGGTGTGGAACATTTACACATTGGAGTTTTACATGCAAATGGATGGAAACAGAAAACGCTTTACTGAGTGAGGTAACCCAGACCCAAAAAGAGGAATATGGTATGTACTCACTCAAAAGTGGATTCTAGCCATAAGTAAAGGACATTGAGCCTATAATTCATGATCCTAGAGAAGCTAAATAAGAAGGTGAATGCAAAGAAAATTATATAGTTATCCTCCTGGATATTGAAAGTAGACAAGATTGCCAGGCAAAACTTGGATGCACTGGGGTGTGTGGGTGTGGATGTAAGGGGAGATATGTATAGAGAAGGGAGAAGGGGAGATTTCTGGAGAGCTTGGGGGAATGGGATTGGTGGGATGGAGAAAGAGTGGATATGGGAGCAGGGAAGTAAATACCTTAATTAAGGGAGTCATTTTAGGGTTTTCACGAGACGTGACTCTAGAGGGGTTCCCAGGTCCAAGGAGAGGTCCCCAGAATATTCCTTTGGTAGCAGAGGAGAGGGTGCCTGAACTGGCCTTGTCCCATAACACCACTGATGAATATCTTGCATATTATCATAGAACCTTCATCTGGCAATGGATGGGGATAGAGACAGAGACCCACATTGGAGTACTGGACTTAGCTCCCAAGGCCCAAATGAAGAACAGAAGGAGGGAGAACGTGAACAAGGAAGTCAGGACCATGAGGGGTGTGTCCACCCACTGAGACGGTGGGACTAATCTAATTAGAACTGATCTAATGGGAGTTCACCAAGGCCAGCTGGACTGGGAGTGATGGAGCATGTCATCAAACTGGACACTTTGAATGTGGCTGGCAATGAGAGCTGACTGAGAAGCCAAAAACAATGGCACCGGGTTTTTATTCTACTACATGGACTGACTTTGTGGGAGTCTGGTTTGTTTGGATGATCACCTTTATAGACCTTGATGGAGGGGGGAGTTCCTTGGACTTCCCACTGGGTAAGGAACCCTGACTGCTCTTAGGACTAGATAGGGAGGGGGAGGTGGGAAGGGGGAGGGAAAATGAAGGTTGGGAGGAGGTGGAAATTTTTAATAAATAAATAAATAAATAAATAAATAATTCAAGAAACTAGACATTAAAACTCTAATTAACCCAATTAAAAATTGGGGTACTTAACTGAAAAGACAATTCTCAACAAAAGAAGTTCAAATGGCCAAGAGACACTTAAGGTCATGCTCAACCTCATTAGCCATCAGGGAATTGCAAATCAAAACAACTCTGAGATACCATCTCACAACTGTCAGAATGGCTAAAATAAAAAACACCAATGATTGCCTATGCTGGAGAGGTTGTGGTATAAGGGGAAGACTCATCCATTGCTGTTGGGAATGCAAACTTGTGCATCAACTTTGAAAATCAGTGTGTGGGTTTTCAGAAAATTTGAAGTCAACCTACCTCAGGATCCAGCAATTCTACTTTTGGGAATATATCCAAGAGATGCTAAATCATACTAAAATAGCAATTGCTCAACTATGTTCATAGTAGCACTATTTGTAATAGTGCTATAGTGTAAGAGCCAGAACCTGGAAACAACCTCTTTGCCTGTCAATAGAAGAATGGATAAAGAAGGTGTGGCACACATATACTTCAGAGTTCTACTCAGCGGTAAATAAACAAGGACATCTTGAATTTTGCAGGCTAATTGATGGGAAAAAACTTTCCTGAGTGAGATAACCCAGACCCAAAAAGATGAATATGGTATGTACTCACTCATAAATGTATTATATCCATAAAAAAGAACATTGAGCTTGAAATTTGTGATCATAGAGAAGCTAAATATGAAGGTGTACCCAATGAAAGGCATATATTTATCTTCCTGGATATTGGAAGTAGACAAGATCACTGGCAAAAGTTGGGAGCACTGGGGTGGCCGTGCATTTGTGGGAAGAGGAGGTGGGGAGAGAAAAGGGAGAAGGTGAGGATTGGGGAGAGCTTGGGGCAATGGGATATTTGAGATGGATGAAGGGTGGATATGGGAGCAGGGAAGAAGATATCTTAATTAAGGGTGCCAATATCATAATTAAGTGTTTGCAAGACACTTGGCTCTAGAGGGATTCCCAGATGTTCAAGAGGATTTCCCCAGCTAGTTCCTTGGGCAGCAGAGGAGAGGGTACCTGAACTGGCCTTCTTCCATAGCCACACTGATCAATATCTTGCATATCAACATAGAACCTTCATCTGGCGATGGATGCAGATAGAGACAGAGACCCACATTGGAGCACTGGACTGAGCTTCCAAGGCCCAGTTGAAGAACAGAAGGAGGGAGAACAAGACCAAGGACTGCGAGGGGTGTGTCAACCCACGGAGACGGTGTGACTGATCTAATGGGAGCTCACCAAAGCCAGCTGGACTGGGACTGATGGAGCATGTGATCAAACTGGATTATCTGAATGTGGATGACAATGAGGGCTGACTGAGAAGCAAATGATAATGACACTGTGTTTTGATTCTACTGCATGTACTGGCTTTTTGGGAGCCTAGTCTGTTTGGTTCACACCTTCCTAGACCTGGATGGAGGGAGAAGTGCCCTGGTCTTCCCACAGGGCAGGGTATTCTGACTTCTCCTAGGACTGGAGAGGTAGGGTAGAAGGAGTGGGGGAAGTGAGAAGAAATGGGAGCAAATGGGAAGATGGGAATATTTGGAAATTTTCAATATATTTTAAAAAAAGGAAAAAAGAGAAAAAAAGAGGAAAAGACAGAAAAAAATCCACAGCCTTCTGCAAAAGACCATACTGTTTTAGATTATGGCATAATTACGTAGGATAAGTCAAAAATTTTAATAGGAAATAGTAAACAAATATTCTGGCAGAGGAGGGAGTAGGGTGAGTGGGGGAGTGGGAGGTGAATTGGAGGAAGTGGAAATTTTTGAATGGAAAAATAAAAATACAAAAAAATAAAATGGTTAAAAATAGAAAGTTAGATAATGTCCATGAACACTTGAGTCAAACCCATCTTGATCCTTTTTCTTCAACAGCCCTAACAGCATTTCCATAAATGATCAAAGACCAAACCTAAGAGTGCTTATAAACGGCATTGTCACTGTTTATTTGATAGTCAGAGGTGCAAATTTTAGTTTTATTACTCCAGAATCTTGGCATCCAAATTGCCTTCTTCAGGAGGCAGATGTTCAAGTACTAGGATTTGGAACCATATCTCAAGTTAAACAAAGCACATGATGGGTTGACTGCATTGGACCAGAAGGTTAAAGAAGGAAACTGTGGTTAATATTGTAGTGAATTAATGGGGTCGTGACCTACTGCAGTCATGGAATACCTAGATTAAAATTCCTGCATTCCCAGGATCTCATAATTCTGGTAAGGATATTATAAGGTACTATACACAAAGGTCAACCACCATCCAGTCTGTATAAGAACATAAAACAATTAGCAAATCTTTCGAGGCACCAACAGCCACACTTTTAAAATGGTTAATTATGGGACAAAGCCAGTTCAGGCACCCTCTCCCCTGCTGTCGAAGGACCTAGCTGGGGACATCCATGTGGACACCTGGGATCAACTCTAGAGCCAAGTTTCTTCTCAACCCCTTGAATATCACCATAGAACCTTTGTCCTGGATGAATGGAGATAGAGACAGAGACCCACACTGGAACATTGGACTGAGCTCCCAAGCTCCAGATAAAGAGCAAAAGGAGGGAAAAGATGACCAAGGAAGTCAGGACTGCAAGGGGTTGTTCTACTCACTGAAACAGTGTGCCTGATCTAATAGGAGCTCAGCAAAGCCAACTGGACTGGGAATGAACAAGCATGTGATCGAACTGGACTCTCTGAATGTGGCTGACAATGGGGACTGACTGAAAAGCCATTGACCCTTTTTCTTCAACAGCCCTAACAGCATAATTCTTGTCTTAAACACATCCTCCACCTATTATGGAACCTGAGCTCCTCAAGCACTAGTCAGATGTAGTTCTAGGGACAGGATATCCTATGAATTCTGTGCCTTGATAACAACTCCCTTATTTATCTTCTAGGAGAAACACAGACTCTAACACAGTCAGAATATAGGCATTTCATCTTCATTTAGTTCCTGGTACTATAAATGTAGACTGGAAAGAAATGAACCCATTACCAAAACATTGTTGGTGATGTTAAATCATGCAGTGCTCCACTGAGGATTCTTGTTAAATGTCAACTCAAATCCATGTTTCTATTTTACACTATTTGACTGTGGGTTACTTTATTTAAACTATAAATCTAAATTGTAAATAATGTATACCACATAATTATTAAACTCTTAATTTCATTGCTATAATGTGGATCAACTATTGAAGAAATTTATGGGGTCCTTCTAATTAATTAGAATACTTTAACAGTCTCAAAAGTTTAAGTTTTACCAATAAGTAAATAATGAATAAGTTTATTAATCACTCAAACAACTAAATAGTAAGAATGCTAATAATCTGATTTTAAGTAGAAAAATATAATGTCAGATTTGAAGCTACCAGGTACTTTTGAATTTTATTTTAACATCTTCCATGTCTGTACTACAATCATACAATTTATCTGAGACCACTAGCCTGAGTAACTGAGAAACTCAGTTTTTATAAAACTTAGTTGCTAAGGGATGTGCTGGTGACAGTTGGAAGCATGATTGGAGCCTACACCAGCTTGGATGTGCACACTGGTAGCTGAGAATTTTGTACATTGAGAGCATGCAAATTTTCTTACAGAGGAATAATTTCTTGACAAGGTGCAGATGTTTAAAATTAGAACTTTTCACAAATGATAACCAAGTATAATCTTTTAAGTTATCTTGGTTATGAATAAGAAAATATTGTATATTTCATTTTTAAATCTACCATTTGAAAGTGAATTTGACAGAGAAGATGCAGTTTCTCAATCACATGCAAAAACAAAGAGAATATATTGCAAAATATTCATAATCCTCAGATTTATATTGAAGTTTAAGTCAACAAGTGTCACAAATTCAGACTCCTTTTGAAATCTTAATTGGCACACACACACACACACACACACACAAATGCACACACACACAAACAAACCACAACACAAAATATATTAAATTGCATGCCATTCTTTATGGTAATCAGAAGCAATTGAAAAATATAGAGGGTATATAAAAAATGATCTAATGTATGTACACATATAAGGTTGAATATAACATGACTAATGAGAGGGATCTCAGAATATGCTTGGTTGGAAGATGAAACTATAGGTTCTGGTATTAGAACTCAATGTCATGAAGCATATTTCTGAACTTCTTAGGCTCTGAAGTGAACCTTACTTTTGGTTTTCAGGAGTCCCTGTTGTTTCTTAGTGCCCTCTGCTGGTCCCAGATGTCTCTATATGGAGGCATTTTTGTGTAGGCTTAAATTGGAGTTTCCTCACTGTGTCTCTGGCACAGTAATATACGGCTGTGTCTTCAGTGTGCACATTGTTCAATTTTAAGAAGACTTCACTCTTGGAGGTGTCCCTGCTGATGGTGATTCGAGACTGGAGAGCTGAACTGTACTTTGTGTTTCCATCACTCCATATTATTCCCATCCACTCCAGACCCTTTCCTGGAGGCTGGCGAATCCAGTGTATATCACTGTCAGTTAATGATAACCCAGAGACAGTGCAGGTGAGAGACAGGGTCTGTGAGGGCTGTAGCAGACCAGGTCCTGTCTCCTTCAGCTGTACCTGGGAAATGACACCTGGAGACAAGCAACATCATGATCAGTCATATATTACATAGATGGCGTGCCTGGGTCCCTCTCCTGAAACCCTGAAACACTTACAACTTGGAAATGCCACCAGGCAGAGGAGCAGCACCAGGACAGCCATGCTTTGTTGGAAGCTCTAGTGAGAAGGAGATGTGGCCTCTCAGAGAGCCCTGCGCTTTTATAGTGAGCCTGAGGGCTGCTTTGCATTGGCAAAAACTCCTGAGAGGATAAAAGAAAGCACAGGACTTGGTTTCCACTTCCCTCAGGTAAATGAGATTTGTCTTACGTTTCTTAGAGAATTTGAATATGGGAACTCTAACAGTTTCTTGTTACTGTTTGTATTTCCAAACCCTGACACATGGGAATTAGTGTGAATCACACTGTGTAGTCCTGGCAAGCAAAACATAGGAGTGTTTATGCTAAGTGAGTCCACATTTACGCAGTGCAGGCAGAACAGTGTATCATAACCTAAATGCATTTGTTTACCTATGTAAATTGCAGCACCGAACTTAGTATGGTATTGGGCCTCTTAGTTATTAGTAACCCTACTTTTAGCAATAGCTTAAAGTTTATTCACTTGGTGTCAGTGAAATCATTCTTATTCTCAACACTTGTCTAGAAGATAACTTTCAAGATGAAGCTCAATAACATTATTACATGTGATTTCAAGTGTTTATCTGAGAGGATACCCAAAGACTTATGTGGTTTCTACCTCATGTGGCTCAACCTATTCACTTTCTCAAATTATTTGTAAAGGTTAAGATTTCATGATAAAACAACCTATTACATATAATTATAATATGATTGATAGGTAAATTTTTATCCATAAGCCTTTTATCAGTTATCTGTTTACTTATGTCTGGTGGACACATGGAGACTCACTTAATGGGTCATGTTATAATGGTAGTACCAGCTTGTACATTTGTGGTGGGTTAGAATTCCATAAACATAACACAAATTACAGTCATCAGGGAATAATAAACTTCATTTGGAAAAATTTCCTCCATCAGGTTTTTCTGAAAGAATGACTGTGTGATCATTTTCTTCAGTAATGATTGATGGGGGAGGGTCTAGACAGATGGATGGGGTGGTGCCATCCATGGGAAGTTGTTCCTGGTTTATATAAGAAAGCATGCTGAACAATCAGGGAGTGCAGGTCAATAAAAAGGGTTCTTTATGGTTTACAATTCAGTTCCCACCTTCAGGTTCCTGCTCTGATTTCATGTACTGATATACCTACATGATCGACTGTAAGATTTAAGATGACATAAATCTTTTCCTTCCTATGTTGCTTAAGTATGATGATCTTGACAGGTACAGAAAAAAACTAGGATGAATCCACTTACGTCTGATGAAAGGATGGATGCAGAGTCAGTGACATCTTGCCCAATTTAAACCACAGAACACATATGTCACTCATCCAAACATACACCTAAACACACACACACACACACACACACACACACACACACACACACACACACACACACACTCTATCCTCCACATGCAGAAACACATATTCACAGGTAAAAGGATTAACTAACATTGCTCCTTTCTTTTTTAAGGTCACTCTGGTTGGCTTGCACTCTCTGTCTAGAACAGTCTGATATTAAACTTCGAGATTTCTTATTACTGCTTCCCTAGTAACTGGATTAAAGGTGTGTATGGCACTCCAGACCATCACATAAAGTTTTTTTTAAAAAATCATTTCTTAACTAATATTTTGGATAATTGTTTCCCTTGCCTTATCTTCTCCTAGAACATTCTTCTCTCTCAAGCTGCCATTTCCATTATCAGCAGAATTTTAAGGACATTTTAGAGATTGACTCAATGACACTTAACTTTCAGATAGGTTTAAAATTCCATATTGACAATGTATTCTGTCTTTTAAAAATCATTTCCTTTTAGGGTATACTTTGTTACCTAGTATCTGTGGAATTGTGGATTGTAGTGATTATCCTTTGCTTTACATATAGTATCCACTTATGAGTGAATGAATGCCATATCTGTCTGAGTCTGGGTTACTTAATTCAGTATGCCTTTTTTTTTAGTTCCATGTTTTTGCCTGCAAATTTTATATTGTCATTTTTTTGCCACTTAATAATCCTCCATAGCATAAATATACCACATTTACTTTATTCATTCCTTGGTGGAGGGACATCTAGATAGTGTCCTGATTTTAGCTATTTTGAATAATGCTGACATGAACATTGCTGAAGAAGTGTCCTTGTGGTATGATTGAGCATCCTTTGGATGTGTTCTGATGAGTGGTATACCTGGGTCTTCAGGTTGATTGATCTATCTTTTCTTAAATTACCATACTGATTTCCAAGGTGGCTGGTTAAGTTTGCACTCCAACCAGCAATGGAGGCATGATTCCTTACTCCATATTCTTTTCAACATAAGCTATCATTAGTATTTTTGAAATTAGTCATTCTAACTGGTATCAGATGGTATCTCACAGAGATTTTATTTGCATTTTCCTGGTGATTAAGGATGCTGAACAATTCCTTAAATGTCTTTGATTCCTTTAAGATTCTTCTGTTGGAAGTACTCTTTTTAGATCACTAAATCATTTTTAAAAAGGATTATTTAGTATTTAATTTCTAGTTTCTTGACTTCATTATATATACTGTTGATTAACACTGTCAAATGTGGAGTTGTCAAAATCATTTCCCATTCTGCAGGCTGTTTTTGTCTTATTTACCATGTTATTTGACTTATAGAAGCTTTTCCATGTCAGGAGATCCCATTTATTGATTGTTGTTCTCAGTTTCTATGCTATGAGATGCATGGATTGCCATAGAAAATGAGTTTAGATGAGATATCATGGGTAAATGGGAGTTGAGAGCAGTGGTAGCAAGAAGGTGATGGGGATGAAGACAATAGGAAACATGATGGTTGAGTTGGGGGAGGGTCTGAGTAGGAGAACAATAAATGAGATATGTTGCTAGAGGGAGACACTATGGGGATAGGGAGAAATCTGGTGCTAGGAAAATTTCCAAAAATACATGAAATATCCCTGCTAAGACTATCAGCAACAGTGGAGAGAGTGCCCAACTCGTCCTTCTTCTGTAATCTGATTGATGAATACAACATCTGTGATCATACAGCCTTCATCCAGTTAGTGAATAAAATAGATGCATGTTGACAGAGGCTGCTAGTTCATTTTCTGACTGCCTAGACTTTAAATAATCACTCATAAACTATATTATTTTCAAAACTGTTTGGCCTATACCTTAAGTGTATTTCTAGCTAGCTCACATCTTAAATTAACCCATTTCTATGATTATATATTTTACCATGAGACCTGTGGCCTACTGGAGAACTTTCACTGGGCTCCAGTGGAGGCAACTGTCTCTTGTGAGCTGATACATGGCTTCTTGTTGACTCTGCCTTTGTTCTTCCAGCATTCAGTTGTTGCATGGAGGCTGCTTGTTTGTTCCCATCTTCCTGGCTAGCTTGGACCCAAAATAATCACACAGAAACTGTATTAATTAAATCATTTCTTATCCCATTAGCTCTAACTTCTTATTGGCTAACTCTTGCATATTAACTTAATCCATTTCTAGGAATCTGTGCATCACCATGAGGTGGTGACCTACCAGAAAAGTTTCAGTAAATCTGTCTCCAGCAGCTCCATGGCTTTTGCTCTCTGCCTTCCTTTTCCAAGAATTCCATTTAGTTTTCCCCCACCTATCTCTGTTCCCCAATAGCTCTGTCTTAGGCCCAAAGCAGTTCCTTTATTCATTAACCAATGAAAACAACGCATGGACAGAAAGACCTCCCACACAATTCAGTTCAGTTTTCCTGTCTAGCTCTATTCTTCCAAGTTCCTGGCCGAAACAGTTTTATTCATTAACCAATGACTACAGCATATATACATAAGGATTGATCACACAAGATGCAGAGATCCACAGTCAAGAACCAAGACAAGCTCCTGGAATCCAGTCAAATAGATGGAAGAGGGATTTTATGACTGTGTGTGTGGTGGGGGGGTTCAACGTCATGGTGAGGAATTCTACAGAAACAGTTGATTAAATTATCTAGGAATTCATGAACTCTAGACAGATGGGGAGCCTCAGTGGAACAAAATTGGTCCTTTTTATGTGGCAGACAGTGTGTAACTTGGTCTATTTGATGATCCCCTGGCAGTAGAATTAGAATGTATCCCTGGTAGATGACATAGCTTTTTGTAACCCATTCCCTATGATGGAATGTCTCACTCAACCTTGATGTAGGGAGAGGGGTTTGGTCCTGCCTCCACTTAATCTTCCAGACTTTGTTGACTCCCTATTGGAAACCTTACCCTTTGGGAGAGAGGAGTGAATAGGTGGAAGGTAAAGGTGTGAAAGAGAAAGAACTGTGTTTGGAATGTAAAATTAATAAACAACCAATAAATCAATGAAAATCATTTAATTTTATTCCTACCCAGTACTTAAATGTATGGTTTGTCTAGTGTCTGACATGTCTGGATCCTCTTTTTAACCAACAGGTCTCTGGTGACTCCAAGGCCATCCTTCATTTTGCAGTCATTCCAGCTCAAAATAATTGAGCTCCTGGTTCCCTGAAGTTAACCCACATGTCTTAAAGTGAAATGCAGTTTTGAAGCACAATCAGAATTTCAACATATTTTTTGAATACCAGAGGCACAATAACACTAACATGGAGTAGTATGTGGTATACAGAGTCCCCTGCTAACTGATGAAATCCCCATTATGCTAAAATATGCCCATCTAAGTCAGTTATCTTCATCTAGAATTCTGAATATGTGTTTTAAAACACTACTTGATCAAATATCTTTACCCCTATTTTTGTTCCCATTTTGAATATTGATATCTAGAAAGTATATAATTTTATATTTCAAGTGGGTTTAAAAATGCTTACTTAATATGTAATATCTGCGTGGGGATAAGTAGAAGTACAGAGTTATCAAACAGAGTCCTTAATTCTTAAAAAAAACCATCATTGGAAACTTTTGGGAAATACAGTATGTTGCATATAATGAGATTTTATGTATGTTCATGTACCAAAAGCCAATATAATTTAAGTAGTTATATCCCTGACTAAAGTTACTTTTAACATATTTAATGTACATTTTTAGGTGGCATATTTTTATTAATGTATATAATGTGTAGTGATAAAATTTGGAATAGAGGAAATGGTTTAGGGGTAAGGTATAAGTATCTCAGTTTGGTTCTTAGTACTTAACCGTGATGCTGGGTGTGATAATTTACTCTGTATTCCCAACATTGGGGAGGTAGTGACATGAGACTCTATAGAAACTTGCCATTCCACCGTACTATCTGAGTAGTACGTTTCAGGATCAGTGTGAGACCCCGTCTTGAAAATAAGGTAGAAATCAATTGAGAAAGACACTCAGAACCTGTTTGTGACATCCACATGCACGTGCAAACACATGTATGTGCACATACAATCTTAGTAATTAGAATTTCCATTCACTGAAACATTTCCTTTTTCCTGTGTTACTCAGAGTATATAGATATTTTGAATCATGTTGTGGGTATTTCAGACATAGGGGGAATTGTCTGTTATAGAACACAGGAGCTGACTCAGGACATGTTTTCTGATTTCCAATCCCTGATAGGAAATATTTTGAGTCTCCATGTGCCCCACTTGGATGCAAAACATTAAGTGAGTCCACATTCATACACTGCAGAAAGAAGAGTGTACTGCATCCTGAATGCATTTGTATGTCCCATTTCTATTAATCTGTGTATTGCCATGAGGCTGTGGCTTATTGGAAAGTTTCCAGCATCTTTGTCCTTCTGTAGCTATGTGGCGTCTTTCTGACTCTGCCTTATTTTTCCTTGCATTCAGTTTAGTTTTCCTGCCTAGCTCTATTCTGCCATGTCACTGGGAAAAATAGCTTCTTTATTAACCAATGGCAATAAAATATATTCACAGCATACAAAGGGGAATCCAACAACAAGTCACAGATCTATAGCCTTTGATTTAAATTCTTGGACTAGTTATTTAGGTAAAATATATATTTTATAGCCATTGTGACATGAAAATATGTTAATGATTCCTCTATCTACAAATGGGACAGTATGAAAAGTGGGACCCTTTTCACCCACAATTTAGCAGAGAGGGAACAGAGTCAAGAAAAACAATAGGGTCTGTGATGCGAATGTGGGATTTATGGCCAATTCTGTCCTATTTTTGATCACTTGTGAAAAGGGGGATTTCTCAATATTTGACTCCCCTTCATGTACTTTCGAGTAGCAATCTTCTACCCAGTGCTCTGAGCTCCCTCGTTCTCCTCACTTTTAGGATGTCAATCTGCTTCATGATCATATAGTTATACAAGAACTGTGGTCTGTGGATCTCAGAACATATCCATTAACAAAGATTTTAGGAAGCATCAAACAAGGTCTCTTGGAAATAAGAGACAATAACAACAAGGCCAGTCCCAGGCATTAGCCTGGCTGGGTCACGTTTCTAGTTATGGAGTCACTCACTAGTCATACAGTGGCTGTGTGCTGTTGTGGCCATGATGTTAAAGTATCAACTGCTTGTTAGTCAGCAACAAAGTCCTCACACAAGTATATGGAATGATGCTGAAAGGGCAGGGAAGATAAGAAGAACATGCTTTGGAGAAGCAGTCTTATTTGCTGTCTGCAACTTCCAGATGCTCTGCCAAATGACTGAACTTATCAATACCCAGCACTGTAAAAAGGAGACCACTTGTTGGTTCCCAGTTGCTCAGCTCCAAAATTATCACACAGTGTAACATGAGGAGGGCTGCTCGTTATTTGGGTTTTTTGTTCCGGCCCGTCTCCCTTATCCATGTGGGTGCCATTATGTAACATGGGGGGGCCTGTTTGTTATTTGGGTTTTTAGTTCCACCCCGTCCCCAGCTATTTAGTCCCAAAGTAAAATCACACTGAAATCTCTGTAAGTTATAAAGCTGATTGGCCCTTTAGGTCAGGCTACTTATTAGCTAAGTCTCTCATCTTGATTAACCCATTTTTCTTATCTATTTTAGCCATGTGGCTCAGTAACTTTTTCAGTGGGGCAGCTCACATCCTGCTGCTTTGGTGATCTGGGCAGGAGTAGGAGGAATCAACTTCCTCCTCCCTGGAATTCTCCTGCTCTCCTTGCATCATTTCCACTTCCTGTCTGGTTTTCCCACTTACACCTCTTGCCTAGCCAATCAGCGTTTATTTAAAACATGATTGACAGATTACAGACAATTCTCCCACACCAACACAGAAAGTATATTATTTAAATTACTGCTTGTATCATTAGTTCTAGCTTGTTATTGCCTAACACCTAAGTCTTAATTTAACCCACTTCTATTAATCTGTGTATTGCCACATGGTTGTGGCTTACCGGGTAATGTTCCTAGCATCTGTCTCTCCAAGACTACATGGCTTCTTCCTGACTCCTCCTCCTTAATGGCAACAAATAATTTAGTTTTCACAGACTAGCTGAGTCCTGCTTACTATAGTTCCAAAGCAGTCCTTTATTGACTAATGGTATTCACAGCATACAGAGGGACATACCACATCATATCCCCTTTCCTTCCATTTTTTGCCAGAGATCACAGGGCACAAGAACATCCCAGTCATGATAATGACATCATCACAGGTGAGAGAATTTCAAGAAAATGAGAGAATGCCTAGATTCGTTTTCATGTTTAAACATATTTTCACTGAAAAAAAAATAACATTTCCTGGTTTCCAACACTTATCTGTACTTTCATAGTGATCCATCCATGGGAACACAATGTTCCAGTGGTAGAGCAATTATCAATTTTTCCAGGGTTCTTTAGGATCCAAATGTGAGTATACTTGAGCTTTAGATAAAGAATTTCATCTTGATTTTTATACAGGGCGAACATATCATGAATGTTGGGGAGGGAGTGTAAATAAGCCATGGAAGGATTCTGAAGGAAAGAAAATGGATGAACATGTTAAATGAAAAATTTTAGGTCCATTAATATTTGTATAAAAGCAAAACAAATAAATATTAAAGAAGGAAAAAAGTCACGTAAATTATTGAGTGGATTAGGAGCTGCCTGTCACCTACTGAAGCTCAGTGAGGTGTCACTGGATTTGTTGCTGTCACAGTTTCAAATATGGAGCCTCACACACATTTTACTACTAGTTCCACACCTGTGTCTGATGTGCACATTTTTTTGTGAGAATGAAGGTGAGATTGAAGGGCACTAAGATTCTTGGGTCTGTAATTCTGCCTGGTTTCCTTATTGGTGCTAACTTGAATCCCAGTGCTCTCACCATGGTGAATCCTGAGACTTTCCAGAGTCAAGGACTTCATAATTTCCAGTCCCTTTTGATTTTTGTGAAATTGATCCTGTTCCCCATGCAGATTCACTTCTTCCATATTGATGCCTTGTATTTTGTCAGATCAGAATGTATCATATATTATAAAAAAAGTTACCCTTAAAAAGGTAATGTGATTGCTCTGTGATTCCAGTTCTCACCATACAAGAATCCCTGAGTGAGACCTATATTCCCAGCTGTTTATAAAAGCAAGAAGCTAGGTGTAGCAGTCAACAAGTAGTCCTACCTCTGGGATGTTGAGATAGTTGTCATCAATATTGAACATTGGCAACCAGTCTAGACAGTTAGTGATATTCATACCCAGTAATAAATTTTTAGCTCAAAAAGTAAGGTGTAGGTTGATAGAAAAATTTTGTGTCAACATGAACAGAAAAACACATTAACACGTACATATGCACACATAAAGATTGAGAGGAAAAGAGATAGAGGGACAGAGAAAGAGGAAGAAAAAGAAATACTATAAAAATTTTCATAACGCATAGCATAGAAAAACAAATTTGAATAAACTTTTGGACACGTTAAGGATTACTACACACATCACCTGTAAAAATAATCACTGAATATGGTATGAAGAAGCAGTTCAGAAACAGAGTCCAACCCTTTATGCCTCTCTAAACAGGCTCTTCCATGACACAGATATCTGTGTGTTCTCATCGTCCCCTGGAGGTCCTGACAACCCCACAGACACTGTGTCTGAGCTCACAGCACTATATTAATGTGCCTCAGACTTCAGACTGTTAACTTACAGGTACTGACTCTTCTTGTCATTGTTTCTGGAGATGGAGAATTGATTCTTCATGACATTAGAGCATTTAATCTAAGAACTACCTCTACTAATGTATGCGACCCACTCCAGCCCTTTCCTGGAATCGAGTGCAAGTTATAATCACTGTAGGTGAATCCAAAGACTGCACAGGTGAGTTTAAGGAACTTTCCAGGCTGCATCAAGACTCCTTTTAATCTGCATGTCACACTTGACACCTGCAAACAAAAAGAATGCTGGTCAGAAAGCTGTCATATTAAATGAATATTTTCTATCTCATGTCCACATAACACACAGCATCTCCTTTCCACTAATTACCTTTTAATGACAGTGAAAAACAAGCTGTGTCTTAAGACTATGGTGAGTGGCCTGTTTTTGCAATAATCACTGAATGATAGGACTTGTAAATCCATAGCTGGTCTCCTCTGCCAGAGCTGAAGGGTCAGGACAGGGCTGATTTCATGGGCACTGAGAAGCCCTATTTACATGTCTTCCTGCTATAACAGGCTCTGGAGTTGGAACCTTGTGGGAAGACAGAGCTCAGAATATATCTCACACATCAAAGATCATAGTGACGGTTACAGAAATTCTCACAAAATTGTAGTTTTGGATTTACATTTTCCTTATAAAGGCTTCACCACACTCCAGTTAGTTTCCTTTTGTGTGTGTGTGCTAATATATACTGTCATGTCTCCTCAGTACATGTATGTCATGTCTCCTCAGTACAGCTGTGTTTCTACATAGGAGCTCAGTCTTTCTCATATTCTGGACTAGAAATGGCTTCTCCCTGATGTGGCTCTTGGACAAGATCACAACTGCCAGATTATATTACCATATCTCATTCCCTATGGTGAGAAAATGTGGGTATTTTCTGAAATTTACTTATTTCTAAGATGATGCTGCACCCAGGCTAAAGAAATCTTGCATGCAAGATACTGTTTGTCACTTTCTCTACTGCTTTGCGTTTGATATGTGGACATATTCCTATTTTCAGAAAATGCACTTGCTTTGCACCCTTAGGTTTTCTCATTGATTCCTTTAAACCTCCCACTCCACCATTATCATCTTTCACTTTTACACCAGGCACCTCATGACTGTAATTATGTTGTGTTACATGAGATTCCATTTACCATAATTAATGTAATTAACCTTTCTTGGATCTAAGTTTTAGGATGACTTTTATCTTATTTAGCAGTTCTCTGTTTTCCCTCCTACCCATCCCCTTTCTCTCAACACAGCCCATTTTTGCTTTCACAGCACCAATATTACCCTGTTCTTCATTCTCCTTGACCCTCACTTAAGATGTTTTCCCATGCTAGTTATAAGGTCTACAAAACAGACCCCAGGTCACCTGACACAGAGAATCTATGTTCTTACTATTACAGAATCAGACAGTATTTGTTCTTCTGAATCTTTGTTATATTGTTTTACACAATGATTTCTAATTCCAGTTACATTCTTCCAAGTATCAGAGAACACTTAGAGTTAGGTGGTGGAGAGAATTTAAGACATTGAACATATGGAAGAGCGCTGTGAATTGCTGAATTCTCAACTTGACATGGCTCTCACATTCATGAACCATTAATGGCTGTTCTTTTTGTGTAAGCCATATCTAAGACTAAGCCAACCCACACTTATTGTTGATTCTATCCAGATCTTCTCTGTTATTGAGGAGCTGTTGGGCACAGACAGTTTCTGGAAAGAGAGAATATTTCTTTTTTGAGAATGTGGTCATTTGTAGGTTTCTCATGTTTCAGTTCCTGACTCCACATACATGCACAAATGGGAGAAATTACCTACACTTAAAAAGGTTAGTAATTTGAAATAGGTTGATGTTAGGGAAGATATGGGGAGAGTTAAGGGAGAAATAGGGCAAAGATGTGATCATACTTAATTGTATATATGTGGAGTATGCACTTCCTCCAAATAAAAAAAAAGGAATAGCTATATATGGGCTGAATGATTTAAAGAAAGTAAATTCACAAAGATAATGCTTAATGAAGTCTCTGCTAAATGTGAAATAAATGGGTAGGCAAGAAAACCCACAGAAAAAGAAATGGTGGTGAAGGATTTTTCCAGCCTTTATTTCAAGCTATATTGTAGGACCCTCATGTCACCAACAGAAACACAGACATGCTGGGGGTACCTAGGGGAAGTAGGACAGAAAATCTAACGTGGTGGATGTTGTTTGTGGAGGAGTGAATTGGTTCTTTAGAGCATCAGCACAGTAGACATACCTGCTATTAATGTTAATGCATGTGACCCACTTCGTTCCCTTCCCTGGAACCTGGCAGACCCAATGCATTTCGTAGCTACTGAAGGTGATTTTGCTTTCTATGAAATAAATATGTGACCTCTTCCCCAAGATGTTGCCTTGATACAATCACTTCTACCCAAACACATTGGTCAAGATAAAAGGCCCAATTCAGATTGAGGGCAAGAAGATGATTGCCCTCATGTGATGTCTAATCTATATGTTATCCTTTGCATTCACATCTCAGACAAGTGATAAAAATAAATTTTTCTTGATAAGATAAATGAAACCTGTCTCTTGGATGTCACTAACAGTATTCTAACTTTTTAGAGGGGTTAATAATTCAAATACAAAATTTATTAATCACAATAATGAATACGTTTTTGAAATATCACTATTTGAATCAAGGCCTTGATTCAATATGGTGTTGATTGTGGGAATAACAGTGTTCATGGAATTCAAGAAAGGGTACTGGGTTCTCAAGATTTGCAGATGGTTATGAGCTGCCAATTGTGTTTGTCAGAAACTGGAGCTGATCCTCTACAAGAACAGTATGTTCTCTGGACCACTGGGTTGTTTCTCCAGTACCTGCATGAGCAATCAAAGCCTTTCCTGTCATGTTCTTTTTTCCATTTTGGTTTACAAAGACCTAAATATCACATTGAGCTGAATGAAACTGAGAGACATGGAGTGAAAGTCAGAAACCAAGAGACAAAAGACTTCTTATCAATGGTACTTGAGAAAACTGACTTCAGGTTACATAACACTGAAGGAAGGTTGACCCTGGCTTACACACTGTAGATTGAGATGTCTAAACAGTTATATTGTGAGGATTATTCTAACAATAAACTGTATGGATATTGGCCACAGTTAATATGATATTATGTTCTTCTTATATGGAGTGAGTTGATCTTCTGGGATATCTCCCCAAACAATAATTGTGTAGTCACTCAACAGTGGACACACATATGAGAACATAATGTTGGACACAGGAAATAAAGTTTCAAGCACCATACAGTAGCATAGGACCATTACTAAAAATACAGGCAAAAGATAAATAAATGCATTATGAACATCTCCCTGATGTGCATTCTCATCAAACTCTAGTGAGGTTCATTCATAAATTTCAACTGTACAAATATAGCACCATTTGCTTATATTTGAAAAAATTAAAAATGTAAACAATAATTCATTATATTTCTAATTATACCACTATTACATTCATAATTATAATGTTAATCAATCAACTTTTCAATTCCTGGATTTCTTCTAATCAATTAAAATACCTTAGAGATATCAATAATTTTATATTTTACCTAGTAAAATAAAATTTACAGTCTATGACTCTTCTCTCAAACAAGTTTATAGTAAGAATAGACATAAAATGATTTAAAGTCGGAAAAGAACATAATATTTTGGGGGCTACCAGACACTGATTAAATGTATTTTCATGTCTGTTCTGACTGAACCATGCTCAGCCACTTATTCTGCGACCATCTTCTGGATCAATAGGGAGCTGTTTAGATTCTTCAGTTATTTATATAAGAACTATTCACAGAAAAAATCTATTCATGATTTATAAAATAGTCTATTTTACAATTGATACCAAATTGATGGTCAGACAGAATGAAGGAAAGAACAGCATAAGAATCTATGTGCTCTAGTCACACACTATCAGGACACATGTTATAAGAATACCTACTCAGTGTTTTTGACCTTAAGATTGTGCATGCCATGATTCTGCACTCATATCATCTACTTATGGTTTCCTTTATAACTCCCTAGAACAATCCCTAGATAGTCAAGAGAACACTAATTCAAGGGACATTCCATGTAGTATTAATTTTTTGTTGTACTAAATAGGAGGATACTTCTACTTTCATTTATTAATTTATAGACATTGATATGGATATGTGAGCAGTAATTTGAGATATAGTATTAGAATCTTAATATCATGTCACGGATATTTTTTATCATAGTGTAAATGCTTAGAACTAGAACCTCTAGTTATTGGCTTTGGTATATTTTATGTCTAACCAAACTGTTAAAAACTTTCTCCCTGCTCATACTAAGTTCCCAGCGCTCATGAATTCTGATCCTCAGCCTGACCCTGGGTAACATGAGACTGAATAAGATTCTTTCTGCTTTATGTAGAATTATTGAATTCATTCTTATAAGTCCTAATATCAAGATTCTAAGAATCTAGACACTTCTGTATCTATCCAGACCTTCAACACTCACTGCTGGTGTCACTGCAGCTCTCTATGATAAAAACTGATGACAGAGGGGACAAGGACTGGAGCTGACATATGCTGAAACATGCACACTGGAGACTGAGAATTTGTGATCTGAGAGTTCAGACACATCTGAAGAGGAGCAATTTATTTGTATTTTGATGTGAAATGTAAATTTTACCAAGAGGGAATCATATAAAAATGTGAAATGTCAGAAATGAAAATGAAGTGAACACTTCTAAGTCCTGGTGGTTTGGAATAAGAAAGCAATGTATATTAAATTCCTAAGGTGTCTCATGAAAGGAACATTACTTTAGCCTGCAAATGGTTTTTCCATCATGTCTACAAAATAATTTTAAAATAATCACAGGGTAGGCGCATCCTGGCTGGAGGCAGTTCCTGGGTCTTAAAGGCCTCTCTGAGGACAGGTAGACCAGGTGCCAGCTCAGCCACATTCCTGACCAGCAGGGGCCCTGACTTCTAGCACAGGGCCATTGGAGGGGTGAGTTTGCTTCGGGCAGTGGCAGGGTCCTGGTGAGAAGGAGCTTGGGCGTTCCCCGACCCCATAGATGCCCAGGTCGCCCTGCAGTGCTGGCTCCCCGCTCCTGCCTGCCATCCCAGCTCCCATCCAGGTACGAATTCCTATATTTCTCCCTTCCCCCTGGGGCCATAAAATTTCCCCAGCTCACCTGCCTTGCAAGCTGGGCCTACATTGTAACCGCATCCTGGAAAGAGGGAGTGCCTGTGCTTCCATAGCCTGCCTGAGGAAAGGTGGGCATTCTGTCAGTGAAGTTTCTGCCCAAGAAGGGAACCTGACCCGGTACCAGAAGTTCCAATAGAGAGCATTTGAAGTAAGAGATGGGCAGACGCCAAGGCAAGACCTCATCCAACAATCTGAAAAACAACATGAAAACACCAGATCCCAAGGACCCTACAATAGAGGGACTTGAACACCTTAACCCAGAAGAACTGGAAAAAAGTGCCGTTATGAAAGCAATAGAGTCCCTTAAACAGGATATGAATAACTCCCTTAAAGAATTGGATGAGAAATATAACAAAAAGTTTGAAGAAATGAGTATAGAAATAGATGAGAAATATAACAAAGTTTGAGGAAATAAGTAAATCCGTGAATGAGACCCTGAGAAACCAAGAAAAAACAATCAAAGAGGTAAAGGAAACAGTTCAAGAATTGAAAACTGAAATGGAGGCAATGAAGAAAACACAAACCGAGAACCGGCTGGATATGGAAAACCTAGGTAAATGAACGGAGACTACAGAATCCAGCATAACCAATAAAATACAAGAGATAGAAGAACGAATCTCAGATTCTGAAGATACCATAGGGAAAATAAATGCTCTGGTCAAAGAAAATGGCAAATCCAACAAATTCTCTTCACAAAACATTCAGGAAATCTGGGACACAATAAAAAAAACAAATCTAAGAATAATAGGGATTGAAGAAGGAGAAGAACTGAAGATCAAAGGCCCAGAAAATATATTCAACAAAATTATAGAAGAAAACTTTCCCAACCTAAAGAACAATATTCCTATGAAGGTTCAAGAAGCATACAGAACACCAAATAGACTGGATCAGAAAAAATCATCCCCTCGCCATATAATAATCAAAACAGAAAACGTACAGATTAAAGAAAGAATTTTAAGAGCTGCAAAGGAAAAAGGTCAAGTAACTTCTAAAGGTAAACCTATCAGGCTTACAATGGACTCCTCTATGGAAACCATGAAAGCCAGAAGATCCTGGATAGAGGTACTGCAGAAACTATGAGACCATGGATGCAAACCCAGACTACTATACCCAGCCAAGCTATCATTCACTATCAATGGAGAAAACAAAATATTCCAGGATAAAAACAAATTTAAACAGTACGTAGCTACTAATCGAGCCTTACAGAGAATATTAGAAGGAAAATCACTACCGAAGGAATCCAACATTCCCAACACTGCCTACAATAACTCAAACATCTAGCGACCATTCACAAGCACAAATCAAAGAAGGAAAACACATACACTCTACTACCTAAAAAAAAAAAAATGACCGGAGTAAACAACCACTGGACATTAATATCACTTAATATCAATGGACTCATTTCACCTATAAAGAGGCACAGACTTAGAGATTGCATACGAAAACAGGATCCAACATTCTGCTGTTTACAAGAAACACACCTCAACCACAAAGAAAGACACCTACTCAGAGTAAAGGGTTGGGAAAAGGTTTTCCAAGCAAACGGACCTAAGAAACAAGCAGGTGTGGCCGTTCTAATATCTAACAAAATCGACTTCAAACTAAAATCAATCAGAAGAAATGGAGATGGACATTTCATACTCATAACTGGAACAATTCATAAGGAGGAAGTCTCAATCCTGAATATCTATGCTCCTAATATAAAGGCACCCACATATGTAAAAGAAACTCTTCTAGAACTCAAGGCAGTCATCAAACCACACACACTAATAGTAGGAGACTTCAACACTCCTCTCTCACCAATGGACAGGTCAATCATACAGAAACCAAACAGAGAATTAAGAGATTTATTGGAGGTATTGAATCAAATGGACTTAACAGACATCTATAGAACACTCCACCCAAATAGGAAAGAATATACCTTTTTCTCTGCAGCTCATGGAACCTTCTCGAAAATTGACCACATACTTGGTAACAAAGCAAACTTCCACAGATACAAAAAAATATTAGTAACCACCTGTGTCTAGTCAGATCACCATGGATTAAAATTAGAATTCAACAAAAATGTTTCCTCCATGAAGCCAACAAACTCATGGAAGTTGAACAGTCAACTACTAAATCACCCCTGGGTCAAGGAAAAAATAAAGAAAGAAATTAAACTCTTCCTTGAATTTAATGAAAACAAAGACACAACATACTCAAACCTATGGGACACTATGAAAGCAGTGCTAAGAGGAAAGTTCATAGCACTAAGTGCCCAATTAAAGAAAACAGAGAAAGCACACATTGGAGACTTAACAGCACACTTGAAAGCTCTAGAAAAAAAAGAAGCTGATATATCCAGGAGGTCTAGAAGTCTGGAAATAATCAAACTGAGGGCTGAGATCAACAAAATAGAAACACAGAAAACAATCCAAAGAATCAATGAATCAAAAAGCTGGTTCTTGGAGAAAATCAACAAGACTGACAAACCCCTTTCCAAATTAATCAAACGGCAGAGAGAGAACATACAAATTAAAAAGATCAGTAATGAAAAGGGGGACATAGCCACAGACACAGAGGAAATTCAGAGAATCATTAGATCTTACTATGAAAGTTTATATGCCACAAAGTTGGAAAATGTAAAATAAATGGACATTTTTTTAGATAAGTACCATATACTAAAGTTGAACCAAGAACAGGTGAACAATCTAAATAGACCTGTTAGTCGTGAAGAATTAGAAGCTGTTATCAAAAATCTCCCTACCAAAAAGCCCAGGACAAGATGGTTTCAATGCAGAATTCTACGAGAACTTCCAGGAAGAGCTAATACCTATACTCCTTAACGTATTCCACAATATAGAAACAGAAGAGTCATTGCCTAACTCCTTTTATGAAGCTACAGTTACCCTAATACAAAAACCACACAAAGACACAACCAAGAAAGAGAATTACAGGCCAATCTCACTCATGAACATCGATGCAAAAATTCTCAATAAAATACTGGCAAACCGAATCCAAGAGCACATTAGAAAAATTATCCATTATGATCAAGTCGGCTTCATTCCAGAGATGCAGGGCTGATTCAGCATATGCAAATCTACCAATGTAATCCATCATATAAATAAACTGAAAGAAAAAAACCATATGATCATTTTATTGAATGCTGAAAAAGCATTTGACAAAATTCAACACCCATTTATGATAAAGGTGTTGGAGAGACTGGGGATACAAGGATCATACCTAAATATAATAAAAGCAATATACAGCAAGCCGACAGCTAACATCAAACTGAATGGAGAGAAACTCAAAGCCTTTCCACTAAAATCAGGAACGCGACAAGGCTGTTCACTCTCTCCATACCTCTTCAATATAGAGCTTGAAGTTCTAGCAATAGCAATAAGACAACATAAGGAGATCAAGGGGATTCGTATTGGAAAGGATGAAGTTAAACTTTCGTTATTTCCTGACGATATGATAGTTTACATAAGTGACCCCAAAAACTCTACCAAAGAACTCCTACAGCTGATAAACACCTTTAGTAACGTGGCAGGATACAAGATCAACTCCAAAAAATCAGTGGACCTCCTATACACAAAGGATAAAGAAGCAGAGAGGGAAATCAGAGAAACATCACCTTTCATGATAGCCACAAATAGCATAAAATATCTTGGGGTTACTCTAACCAAGGAAGTGAAAGACCTATTTGACAAAAACTTTAAGTCTTTGAAGAAAGAAATTGAGGAGGATACCATAAAATGGAAAGACCTCCCCTGCTCTTGGATTGGGAGAATCAACATAGTAAAACTGGCAATTCTACCAAAAGCAATCTATAGATTCAATGCAATCCCCATCAAAATCCCATCAAACTTCTTCACACACCTTGAGAGAACAATAATCAAGTTTATATGGCAAAACAAAAAGCCCAGGATAGCCAAAACAATCTTATACAATAAAGGAACCTCAGGAGGCATTACCATCCCTGACTTCAAACTCTATTACAGAGCTACAGTTTTGAAAACAGCTTGGTATTGGTATAAGAACAGAGAAATCGACCTTTGGAATCGAATAGAAGACCCGGATATTAACCCACAAACCTATGAGCACCTAAGTTTTGACAAGGGAGCTAAAGGTATACAATGGAAGAAGGAAAGCATTTTTAACAAATGGTGCTGGCATAACTGGATGTCAACCTATAGAAGGATGAAAGTAGATCCATATCTATCACCATGCACAAAACTCAGGTCCAAATGGATTAAAGACCTCAACATTAATCCATCTACTATGAACCTGATAGAAGAGAAAGTGGGAAGTAATCTAAAAGATATAGGTACAGGAGGCCTCTTCCTAAGTAGGACCCTAGTAGCACAGACAATATGAGAAACAATGAAAAAAATGGGATCTACTGAAACTGAGACGCTTCTGTAAAGCAAAGGACACTGTCAGTAAGACAAAAAGGCTGCCCTCTGACTGGGAGAAGATCTTCACCAACCCCTCATTAGACAAAGGTCTGATCTCCAAAATATACAAAGAACTCAAGAAACTAGACACTAAAACTCTAATTAACCCAATTAAAAAATGGGGTGCTGAACTGAACAGAGAATTCAGAGCATATGAACTTTGAATGGCCAGAAGACACTTAAGGTCGTGCTCAACCTCTTTAGCGATCAGGGAAATGCAAATCAAAACCACTTTGAGATATCATCTTTCACCTGTCAGAATAGCTAAAGTCAAAAACACCAATGATAGCCTATGCTGGAGAGGATATGGAGAGAGGGGAACTCTCATCCATTGTTGGTGGGAATGCAAACTTGTGCAGCCACTGTGGAAATCAGTGTGTCTGTTTCACAGGAAACTGGGAGTCAACCTCCCTCAGGACCCAGCAATTCCACTCTTGAGAATATACCCTAGAGATTCCCTAACATACTACAAAAGCATTTGTTCAACTATCTTCATAGCAGCACTATTTGTAATAGCCTTAACCTGGAAACAGCCTAGGTGCCCCTCAATAGAAGAATGGTTAAAAAAGGTGTGGAACATATACACATTAGAGTTTTACTCAGTGGTAAAAAACAATGACATCTTGAATTTTGCATGCAAATGGATGGAAACAGAAAACGCTTTACTGAGTGAGGTAAACCAGACCCAAAAAGAGGAACACGGTATGTATTCACTCATAAGTGGATTCTAACCATAATTAAAGGTCTTTGAGCCTATTGTTCGTGATCCTAGAGAAGCTAAATAAGAAGATGAACCTGATGAAGATTATTTAGCTATCCACCAGGAGGCAGGAAATAGTCAAGAGTCCCAGGTAACCTCGGGTGCATGGGGGGGTGGGAGGGTTGTTGGAAGGGGAGAGGGTTATAGAGAACGGAGTAGGGGAGGAATGGGGAAAGCTCGGTTGACCAGGATGAGGGGGGGTAGAGGAAGGATGAATATGGGATCAGGGAAGAATATACTTCAACTAAGGGAGTCATTTTAGGGTTTACAGGAGACTTGATTATATATGGGATCCCAGGTCCAAGGAGATATCCCCAGATTGTTCTCTGGACAGAGGAGAGGGTGCCTGAACCGGCCTTGGCCCATAACCATACTGATGAATATTTTGCTTATCACCATAGATCCTTCATCCAACGATGGATGACAATACAGACGGAGACCCACACTGGCGCACCGGACTGAGCCCCCCACGGTCCAAATGAGGAGCAGAAGGACGAAGAAAATGGCAAAGGAAATAAGGACTGCGAGGGATTCTATCACCCACTGATACAAGGGGACGGATCTAATGAGAGTTTACCAAGGCCTGTTGGACTGCGATTCAAGGAGGAATTGATCCAACCAGATTCTCTGAATGTGGCCGGATTCTCTGAATGTGGCTGGCCTGGAGTCTTTCTGAAAAGCCATTGACAATGACACTGGGACTTGTTTCCTCTGCATATACTGGATTTTGGGGATCCAGTCTGTTTGGATAATCACCTTCCTGGACCTGGAGGGAGGGGGGAGGAACTTGAACTTCCCACAGGGCAGGAAACCCTGATTTCCCTTAGGGACAAAGAGGGAGGAGGAGATGGAGTGAGGGGAGTGGGAGGGTGTTGGGAAGAGGGGCGTAAATGGAAACTTTTATAATTTAATAAAATTACTTTAAAAAAAACAGGAGGAGACAGCTTTCAGTCTCAGTCTCATTCTGAGTTTCTTTGAGGCAGATTCACTACTTATGACTGAAATACAGGAAAGAATCAGTGGCTGGCTGTTTTGCTTTTCTGACCTTCATGTTTAACCCCAATTTCTGTCTCTGAGTTTTATATATCATGCTTCATTTGGTGCCCAACTTTCGGGATACAAATTCACCAAAGAGCCATTTGCCTCAGGCTTTTTAGGCACCATGTCAGGCCAGAGATGGGAGTGAAATTCCACCTCTAGGACTTAGAAGACAAATCTAGCCACCTGGCTTTAGGAGAAGCACTAGTGCTCCCAGCTCCCATTCTCTCGACTTAACTTCTTCTCCTGCTGGCTCTGTCCTTGCTGCCACCCTGTGAAGCATCCAAATGTCTTCCTGAAGTTTTCCACACCTTCCTGGGGCTCTGCCCTGACTCCTATGACATGTATACAATGGTTCCTTGGCTGCCTGACCAGTGTCTGTTTAATAAAATTCTGTTCAGTTTGGGTTTGAGTTCTGCTTAGAAAACCTGCAGGTTTTTCTGGCCCAGCATTATTGCTCCTTAAAAGACTCAAGTAAATCATGATTTTAACAGAGGTAAATCATATGCCAAACATACATTTTTTTTTACAATTTGTAAACTTCCCCTAAGATAATATCCCAATCCAGATTTTTTTGAGATGGAGTTTCTCTATGTACACTTTTAGCTGTCCCAGAACTGGCACTTGTAGATCAGGCTGGCCTTGAACTCACAGAGATTTTCCTACATCTTGATTCCCAATGCTGGCATTAAGGACATGTGACCCACTGCCTGGCTCCCAATCCTGGAATTTAGTGACCTTTTCATTTCTATTAGTGTAGAAATTTTAGGAGAAGTATGTGACCTACGTGGGGCATATAATTCTTATCTATAGCTGCCATCAGTTTTGTAATTTATATTATATCATTAAACAAATGGTTTGATAACAAAGTCTAATATAAGACATTTTAGAAATCATAAAATCTTTACAGACTGGTAATGAGAAATCAACAGAAAAGATTCATGTCATTTAGAATGATAACCTTAATTTGACAGGCAAAAATTCAATACATGTCAATAGGTAATTAAACCTTACAAATTGATACTGAGAGATTATATAAAAAATTCATATTGTTGAAATTGACATTCAAAATCTGTTAAAAATTAGTGACAAACTAGCAGATAGAACATCAATACTGGAAGGCTATCTGCATGCCATCCAAATAAACCCTAAAAATTAGAAAATACCATTAGAAGAAAAAAATAAAAACATTAAATCATATGTTCATGGTGAGAACCAGAAATTAATTGATTTGAGGAAATATTTAGAAATATTCACAGGACAAGAGATTCAGACTTTACAAAAGATGGTGACAAAAAGATTTCAATCAACTGAGGAACTTGTCAGAACTGATAAACAAGGAGAGGAGAAACAGACAAAAGACAGTAGTAAAGATGATGCATTACCAGTACCTCTCAGAGTAAGAGATGACTTACAAGTGTTTTAGCTAATTTTCCAGTTATTATTTCTGAAAATCTGACAACTGTTACATACCCAAAATGACAAGCAGAATGTTAATGGGAGCCTATAAATTTCAAAGTTCAAAAAGATATTGGGCAAGAAGTAGTATCTTGTGGCATGCATTCATCCTATATGAAGGAGCTGGTAAAGACATGGACTTCAAGAAATAAGGTTACTCCACATAATTGGATTCAACTAGCCTCAGTTGTACTAGACCATGGTTCACAGCTTCAGTGGAACAGTTATTGGAGAGAGGAATCTAAGGCCCTTCAATATCAAGAAAGAGTCAGAGATTTTTTTTCAGTCCTCCCAAAATAAAATTTTTAGTGAGGACCCTTCAGTGATCTAGATAGTGAAGGTACATAACAACAAACACATATTGTTCCTCTGTCATACAGCAGCATTGACTGGTTGGAACAAGATTTAAGAACTATGAAAAAGAATTAAATCATGTACTAAGGTTATACAAGCCCCAAGAAAACTCTTTAGTGACTTTTGCAAAGATAACTAAAATTGTACATTTAGGGGTAACAGATTCAGAAACTTGATGAGTCCTCAATGAACCTCTGGCTTTGGAAAATGCTAATTTAAAATATAAAATATACTTGTGTGTTTAAAGGTCAGATCAGCAAAAATGACCAAATGGATCCCACACACAGACAATGTTGAGTCTTTTGACTATAACACTGAGGTGTGGGCAGGAGAAGTGATTTCCAATGGTATGAAGAGTCATCAAAATACCAAATGCTTTAATTGTGATAGATACGCCACCTGAGAGGGATTTTAAACAGGGTGTTCCTAGAAATAATGTTCCTTCTGAGAATTACCCTTTCAAAGACCCTAATTTTCTGGTTTATGTAGATGATATATCAAAGGCCAATATTGGGCAAATGAGTGTAGGACAAACAGACAAAAAAGGCAACCCATTATCATTGGTAAACTTTTTGAGAGAATTCTAACAAGTCCCCAATTTGAAGATGGTCTAGTCATTCCCAGTCACTGTGGAGTCCAGTGAATGGGAAAAGATATTCACCAACTGCAATCAGACAAAGGACTGATCTCCACATCAGAGAACTATCTTCAAAATATGTAAAAAATTCAAGACCTCAAAATTCAAAAAACCCAATTAAAAATGGTATACAGAACTAAACAAATTAATTCTCAACAGAATAATCTCAAAGGACTTAAATACATTTAAGGAAATTTTTAATATCATTAGCCTTCAGAAAAATGCAAGCCAAAACTGCCCTGAAATAACATCTTACACCAGTTATAATTGTTAAGGTAAAAACCGCCAATGATAGCTTATGCTGGAAAGGATGTGAACTAAGGGGACCACTCATCAATTGCTGGTGGAAATGCAAACTCACACAATCACTCTGGAAATATCTATGACAGTTTTTCCAAAAATTGGGAATCAACCTTTCTCAAGACCCAAGAATACCACTTTTGGGCATATATGCAAAAGATGCTCAATTTGACAGCAAAGCCATTTGTTCAATTATGTTCATAGTAGCATTATTTGTAATAGCCACAGTCTGGAAACAATCTAGGTCCCCTTCATCCAAAGAATGGTTAAAGAAAATGTGGCACATTTACACAATGGAGTACTACTCAGCTTTAAAAACAATGACGCCTTGAAATTTGCATGCAAATGGATAGAACAAGGAAAGACATCTTGAGTGAAGATACTCAGACCCAGAAAGATAACCATGGTATGTACTCACTCATAAATTCAGATAAGGTATAAAGCAAAGAATATTGAGCCTACAGTTCATGATCCTAGAGAAGCTAAGGAATAAATTTGTGACTATTTTTGACTAAATTTGAGCACTTTTGCAACATTGATTATGAGTGAGATTGGTCTGTAATTCACTTTCTTATTAATGACTTTTTAGGATCTGAGTATCAGAGTAATTGTAGCATTGTATACAGAGTTTGTCAATGTTCCTTCTTGTTCTGTTCTGTGGAACAATTTGGGGAGTATTTGTATTAGTTCTTTGAAAATCTTATAGAATTCTGCACTGAAACCATCTTGTACTGGCCTTTTTTTTTGGTTGGGAGACTTTTGATGATGGTTTCTATTTTCTTAGCTGCTATAGGTCTATTTAATTGTCTTATGCAGTCTTGATTTAGTTTTGGTAATTCACATTTATTCAGAAAGTTGTCCATTTTCTTTAAATTATCCAAATTTGTAGAGTACCTGTTTTCAAATAATTACCTAAAAATTATCTGGATTTCCTCTATATCCGTTGTTATGTCTTCCTTTTTGTTTCTGATTTTGTTAATTTAGATACCCTCTCTGTGCCTTTTGTTTAGTTTTGGTAAATTTTTGCTTACTTTGTTGAATTTCTCAAAGAAGAAGCTCATTGACTCATTGATTTTTGTATTGTTTTCTTTGTTTCTATTTTGTTGATTTCAGCTCTGAACTTGATTATTGCCTGTCATCTACTCCTTCATGGTCAGTTTTTTCTTTTTCTTTATTCTAGAGTCTCAGGTTTTCCATTTACTCTTTAGTTTGGGATTGTTACAACTTCTTTATGTAGTCATTTAGAGCTAGGAACATTCCACTAAACAGTGTTTTCATTGTGCCCCATAAATTTGAGGCATATTGTGTGTCATTTTCATTGAATTTTAGGATATCTTTAATGTCTTCCTTTATTTTTTTCCTTGATTCATTAGTAATTCATGTGAGCATTTCTTAATTTCCATATGTTTGTGGGTTTTCTGCACTTCGTGTTACTGTTGAATTCTAATGTTAAATCATGGTGATCTTATTGTCTACAAGGGTCTACTCTAATTTTTGTATCTTTGAGGTTTGCATTGTTTCCTAGCATATGGTAAAGTTTTGAGAAGGTTCTTTGAGGTACTGAGAAGGTATATTATTTTATGTGTGGATGGAATGTTCTGTAGATGTCAGTTAAGTTCATTTGAGTCATAACATCTGTTAGTTCCCTCATTTCTCTATTAAGTTTCAGTCTGACATACCTTTCCAGTGGTCACTGTTTTTTCTGAGGTGATGTCAGTCATTGAAGTTTAGGTATGTTTCTTGTATGGCCCCACCTTCCCTCTTTAACCTTCTGACCCAATACAGTCAACCCATTTTGTGCTTTGTTTAACTTGAGATATGGTTTCAATTTCTAGTAATTGAATATCTGCCTCTTGAAGAGGCCAATTTGGATGGCAAGATTCTATAGTAATGATAAATCCATACCTGTGTCTATCAAGCCAACAATCACAATGTCATTTATACACACTCTTAGCTTCAGTCTTTGATAATGTATAGAAGTCTGCCAGAATATACATTTCTTGTTTCCTATTGGGATTTTTGACTAATACTCTACAATCATGCCATTGTTTAGAACAATGTATGTTCTAAATATATAATGTAATGTATAAAAATTGCATGTAATGTAATGTATAAAAGGCTGTGGATTATTTAATTTTCCTTGTGTAACATGTCCTCCAGAGTTACTGGAAATTACTGGGCCATTTTTGGCTTGGGGTACTGCCAGAGGCCTCTTAAGGACTTTCCCCATGGTATCAGCTTCCCTTATCTGTCTGTTGTTGACCTGCATTCATTGGTCCAATGTTGGGTCACTTTTGGCTTGGGGGCCTGCCAGAGACCTGTTAAGGACTTTCCTCATGGATTCAGCTTGCCTTATCTGTCTGTTATTGACCTGCATTCTTTGGTCCAATGTTGGCCTTTGGCAAAACTTCTACATATACCTGAACACCAAGGTCTCCTATTTTTTCTGTTCCCAGAGGAGATATTATTCTTGAAAATTTCTTTTTTTACAATCCCTCTCTAGATGTCCAATTCTACTACAATAAAAACATTCAGCAGTTTGATATCTACTCATACCTTTGGAAATTGCCTATCCTACCCAGGATTCAGCATTAAGTAGATGACCAACTCTTTATCATATCTTTAACAAATGTGAAATGTATGCCATAAGCTTCAACAGCTTGTTTAATTTCTTTTAGATCATTCATTCCTATAAGTATCCATCTTCCTTCTTTGGATCCTTTTGAACCTTTAGAGCCTAATGCTTTGTAGATTTGTAGATTACAGGGTAGGAAGCTAAAACCCTGGGTAAACCACCTCTGACAGTCATTGGTGATATTGAACCCTGTCCTTGTGCCTTCCTTCCCTGTTCATAAGCTACAATAATTTCCTTAATTATTTCAAATCTTTTTTTATTATTGTCTTTTGTAAAGCCTGAATCTCCTGTCCTGTATATATTTCTCATGATTTTCTTGAGGCACCTAGTCTCTAGTCCTCATTGTGCATATGTGAGTCCAAGGTCTGAAGTTTCTCCTTTAAATATAACATTTTATTTTTGGACTTTACCTAAATAGCATGCAGATTGCCATCCTGGAGAGACAGTTTTTCTGTTAACTTATCATGACTTTTTGACAACTTTTGATTGTTAAATTCAACAGTATGAATTCTTTCAGATAAATTCTTAGTGCACTTAGATATAGATTTAATTTTGTCTGTAATAGTATTACCTTTTTCAGGTAACTGTATCATGGGGGCCGGCTTGTTGGGGTTTCTGTCCCGCCTGGTACCCCACAGCCGGCAACTCCCAAGGAAAATCACACACAAGACTCCATAAGATTATAAACTGATTGGCCCATTAGGTCAGGCTACTTATTAACTCTTATAACTTATGTTACCCCATTATCCTTATTTACGTTAACCACATGGCTAGGTACCTTTCTCAGCTGGGCAGGTTACATCTGGTCTCTTCTGTGGTCTGCGCAGGAGTGGCAGAAGGAACTTCCTCGTCCCTAGCCTTCTCCTATTTTCATTGCTGCACCTCTACTTCCTGTCTGGTTGACCTGCCTAAACTTCCTGCCTGGCCAATCAGCGTTTTATTAAAATACATGATTGACAGAATACAGACAATTCTCCCGCACCAGGTAACCTTTGATTTTTGATGATATTTATTCTGTCAATTAGCTGTTCGTTATTAGTCTGTAAAGATTGTCTCATTCCTAAAAGTGCCATATTCTTTCTTAATGATAGAATATGGAGAAGAAAACTTAAACCTAATACCCAATAAACTGAAGTATCACCATAGTCATGTAAGCCTTGCATAATACAATCCATAGTATTAGCAAAAAAAGTTACTAAAGTTGCATTGTTAAAGAAGTCTGCCATAAAGATTTATGTATTACCTGTTATTGCCCAGGAGATGTCATGGTTGCAGAGTTGCAACTAGAAGCAATGCAACTGGTGACAACAGGAATGATCCTGGGCTGCTTCAGTTTTCACCTTGGTACTGGTTTAATACTAAGAAATATGTGTTGCTTGACAGATTAAAGACAATTAAATCAATTACATACACAGAGCAAGAAACCCAGAACCCAGAGGCAGAAAGCAGAAATCGAAAGCTGCACAAGTCACCACATGGCAAGGAATCACCCGGGGAATTCAGCAGTCATGTGTGCATGCGTTTGGGAAATTTCCAAGTTGCCACACACAGTAAACTCCACTGTGTGTGTTGGGGGGGATTCTATGAAGAACCGCTTAGGAAAAGCAAGCCTGTCTGGGTCACGGAATGACTAGGCTGTTATGCCATCCACCCGGTAGGTGTGAAGTTTAAATTCACATGGGAGTCAAGTATGGCACGAACATTTTATAAAACATCCCACACTAGTTTAGAATTGAGAATTACATGGTTATTTATATAGGGGTAAACTCACAAATTAGAATTATTTCCTTGAATGAAGAACAGAGATCGAATCCAACAATCCAGCTATCCGAAAGAGCAGCCAGAGAAAAAGAGAAAAGGGCATGTAGAGGCTCTGCGTCAGCATATATGATCTAAGAGGCCACTCCCCAGTAGATGGGTAATCACAAGCTGTAAGATATCCTACAACAATGCCAACACCATTTGTTAAAGATGATTTCTTTATTCCATTGTATAGTGTTAGTTTCGTTGTCAAAAATTAGATGTTCATAGCTGTGTGGATTTGTAGAAGGAGCAGCGGGCTGTGTTCCCACCTGGATCCCGGCTAGCTTACCCCCGATACCCCCGAAATAATTACATGGAAACAGTATTCATTTAAACACTGCCTGGCAAATTATCTGTAGCCTCTTATTGGCTAACTCTTACATATTGATTAACCCATTTCTATTAATCTGTGTTTACACGATGTCGTCACTTACTGGGAAGATTCTAACCTATGTCCATCTTGGACCAGGGCTTCATTGCATCTGCCTGCCTCTGCTTTCTTTCTCCCACAATTTTGTTCTGTCTACTTCATCTATCTAAGCTGCTGTCCTATCAAAAGCCAAGGCAGTTTCTTTATCAACCAATGAAAGTAACACATAGACAGATTATCCTTCTACATCATGGATTAATATCCAGGTCTTCAATTTGATTCCATTTGTCAACGTCTCTGTTTTTTTGCCAATACAAAGCTGTTTTCTACTTTAGCTCTCTAATAGAGCTTGATGTCTGGGATGGTAACGCCTCTGCAAGTTCCTTTATTGTATAGGATTGTTTTGGCTATCCCGAGTTTTTGCTTAACTTGATTATTGTTCTTTCAAAATCTGTGAAGAATTGTGTTGGGATTTTGATGAGAATTGCATTAAATCTATAAATTACTTTGTTTAAGATTGCCATTTTTACTATGTTGATCCTTCCTATACAAGAGTATGGGAGATCGTTCCATATTCTCCTATCTTCTTCAATTTCTTTCTTCAAAAACTGAAAGTTATTGTCAAATATGTATTTCACTACCTTGGTTAGTGTTATCTCAAGATACTTGATAATATTTGTGGCTATTTTGAAAGGTGATGTTTCTCTGTTTTCCCTCTCATCTTCTTTATAATTTGTGTACAGGAAGGCTACTGATTTGTTTTTCCCTTATTTATTTATTTATAAGAATTTCCACTTCCTCCCCTCCATCCAATACCCTCCCACTCCCCCCACTCCCTTTCCTCCTCCCTCTCCAATCCCAAGAGCAGTCCTGGATATTAGAAGTAGACAAGATTGCCAGGCAAACTTGGGTTCACAGGGGGTGGGGGGATGGAAGTAAGGGGAGATGATTTGTTTTTTTGGAGTTGAACTTGTATCCTGTCACATCACTGATGACATTTATCAGCTGTAGGAGTACTCTGGTAGAGTTTTTGGAGTCACTTATGTACACTATCATATCATCTGCAAATAAAAAAAGTTTGAATTCTTCCTTGCTAATTTGAATTCCTTTGATCTCCTTTTGTTGTCTTATTGCTTTTGCTAAAACTTCAAGAAGTATGTTGAATAGATATGGAGAGAGTGGACAGCCTTGTCTTGTTTCTGATTTTTAGTGGAATGACTATGATTTTCTCTCCTTCTAATTTGCTGTTAGCTGTTGACTTGCTGAATATTGCTTTTATTATATTTAGATCCCTAATCTCTCCAAGACCTTTATCATGGAGGAATTTTGGATTTTGTCAAATGCTTTTTAAGCATCTAATGAAATGATCATACTTCTTTTTCTTTCACTTTATTTATATGATGGATTACATTGATAGATTTTTGTATGTTGAACCAGTCCTGCATCTCTGGGATAAATCCTACATGATCATTATGAATGATTTTTTTATGTATTCTTGGAATCAGTTTGGCAGTATTTTATTGGGAATTTTTGCATTGATATTCATGAGTAAGATTGATCTGTAATTACCTTTCTTGGTTGAGTCCTTATTCGGTTTTGGTATCAGGGTAACTGTAGCTTTATAAAAAGTGTGTGGCAATGACCCTTCTGTTTCTATTATGTGGAACATTTTGAGGAGTATAGGTAGTAGCTCTTCTTGAAAGTTTTGGTAGAATTTTGAGGTAAAATCTTCTGGCCCTAGGATTTTTTTTTGTGGTTGGGAGGTTTTTTTTTTTTTGAAAGTAAATTTTATTAAATTATAAAAGTTTCCATTTCCGCCCCTCTTCCTAACACCCTTCCACTCCTCCCACTCCCTCTCCTCCTCCCTCTTCGTCCCTTAGGGCAGTCAGGTTTTCCTGCCCTGTGGGAAGTTCAAGTTCCTCCCCCCTCCCTCCAGGTCCAGGAAGGTGAGTATCCAAACAGACTGGATCCCCAAAATCCAGAATATGCAGAGGAAACAGGTCCCAGTATCATAGTCAATGGCTTTTCAGAAAGACTTCGGGCCAGCCACATTCAGAGAATCCGGACAAATTCCGAGAATCTGGTTAGATCACGTCCTCGTTCAGTCCCAGTCCAACTGGCCTTGGTAAACTCTCATTAGATCCGTACCCTAGTATCAGTGGGTGATAGCATCCATCGCAGTACTGATTTCGTTTTTCATCTTCTTCCTTTTTCTGCTCCTCATTTGGACCTCGGGGGGCTCAGTCCGGTGCTCCAATGTGGGTCTCCGACTTTATCGCCATCCTTCGCCAGTTGAAGGATCTATGGTAATAAGCAAAATATACATCGGTATGGTTATGGGCCACGGCCGATTCAGGCACCCTCTCCTCTGTCCAGAGAACAATCTGGGGGATCTCTCCTTGGACCTGGGATCCCATATATAATCAAGTCTCCTGTAAACCCTAAAATGACTCCCTTAGTTGAAATATAGTCTTCCCTGATCCCATATTCATCCTTCCTCCCTCTCCCCCCCATCCCAGGCCACCGAGCTTTCCCCATCCCTCCCCTACTCCCTTCTCTCTAACCCTCTCCCCTTCCATCAACCCTCCCACTCCCCCATGCATCCGAGGTTACCTGGGATTCTTGTCTATTTCCTACCTCCTGGTGGATAGCTAAATAATCTTCATCAGGTTCATCTTCTTATTTAGCTTCTCTAGGATCACGAATAATAGGCTCAAAGACCTTTAATTATGGTTAGAATCCACTTATGAGTGAATACATATCGTGTTCCTCTTTTTGGGTCTGGCTTACCTCACTCAGTAAAGCGTTTTCTATTTCCATCCATTTGCATGCAAAATTCAAGATGTCATTGTTTTTTACCGCTGAGTAAAACTCTAATGTGTATATGTTCCACACCTTTTTTAACCATTCTTCTATTCAGGGGCACCTAGGCTGTTTCCAGGTTCTGGCTATTACAAATAGTGCTGCTATGAACATAGTAGAACAAATGCTTTTGTAGTATGTTAGGGAATCTTTAGGGTATATTCCCAAGAGTGGAATTGGTGGGTCCTGAGGGAGGTTGACTCCCAGTTTCCTGAGAAGCCGCCGCACTGATTTCCACAGTGGCTTCACGAGTTTGCATTCCCACCAACAATGGATGAGTGTTCCCCTCATTCCACATCCTCTCCAGCATAGGCTATCATTGGTGTTTTTGACTTTAGCTATTCTGACAGGTGTAAGATGGTATCTCAAAGTGGTTTAAATTTGCATTTCCCTGATCGCTAAGGAGGTTGAGCATGACCTTAAGTGTCTTCTGGCCATTCGAAGTTCATCTGTTGTGAATTCTCTGTTCAGTTCAGTACCCCATTTTTTAATTGGGTTAATTAGATTTTTAGTTTCTAGTTTCTTGAGTTCTTTGTATATTTTGGAGATCAGACCTTTTTCTGATGAGGGGCTGGTGAAGATCTTCTCCCAGTCAGAAGGCGGCCTTTTTGTCCTACTGACAGTGTCCTTTGCTTTACAGAAGCTTCTCAGTTTCAGTAGATCCCATTTATTCATTGATTCTCTTATTGTCTGTGCTGCTGGGGTCCTACTTAGGAAGAGGCCTCCTGTGCCCATATCTTGTAGACTACTTCCCACTTTCTCTTCTCTCAGGTTCAAAGTGGACGGATTAATGTTGATGTCTTTAATCCATTTGGACTTGATTTTTGTGCATGGTGATAGATATGGATCTACTTTCATTCTTTTACAGGTTGACATCCAGTTATGCCAGCACCATTTGTTAAAGATGCTTTCCTTCTTCCATTGTATACCTTTAGCTCCCTTGTCGAAAATTAGGTGTTCATAAGTTTGTGGGTTAATATCTGGGTCTTCTATTCGATTCCATAGGTCGACTTCTCTGTTCTTATGCCAGTACCAAGCTGTTTTCAATACTGTAGCTCTATAATAGAGTTTGAAGTCAGGGAGGGTAATGCCTCCAGAAGTTCTTTTATTGTATAAGATTGTTTTGGCTATCCTGGGTTTTTTGTTTTGTCATATAAACTTGATTATTGTTCTCTCAAGGTCTGTGAAGAAGTTTGATGAGATTTTGATGGGGATTGCATTGAATCTATAGATTGCTTTTGGTAGTATTGCCATTTTTACTATGTTGATTCTCCCAATCCAAGAGCAGGGGAGGTCTTTCCATTTTCTGGTATTCTCCTCAATTTCTTTCTTCAAAGACTTAAAGTTTTTGTCAAATAGGTCTTTCACTTCCTTGGTTAGAGTAACCCCAAGATATTTTATGCTATTTGTGGCTATCATGAAAGGTGATGTTTCTCTGATTTCCCTCTCTGCTTCTTTATCCTTTGTGTATAGGAGGGCCACAGATTTTTTGGAGTTGATCTTGTATCCTGCCACATTACCAAAGGTGTTTATCAGCTGTAGAAGTTCTTTGGTAGAGTTTTTAGGGTCACTTATGTAAACTATCATATCGTCAGCAAATAACGAAAGTTTAACTTCATCCTTTCCAGTACGAATCCCCTTGATCTCCTTATGTTGTCTTATTGCTATTGCTAGAACTTCAAGCACTATATTGAAGAGGTATGGAGAGAGTGGACAGCCTTGTCGCATTCCTTTCATTTTAGATTTTTTATTGCTTTATAAATAATACCATTCAAAATTCTCACCTCCTCACTCCTCCCATTTCCCTCATGTTCCCTACCTCTCCCTTCCCCCATCCCATCTAGTCCTAAGAGAGGACAGTTGGACAAGTGCCTGGCTGTTGATGGTTGGGTACTGGGGAATCTTCAATGCAATGTAATGGAATAAGAAGAAGGAATACAAGATACTAGATGGTCATGGGTTGCTATTTAGGGATTCTGGCTGGTGATAATAACAGAGGGGATGGAAAGGTAGTACCGGGGCCTTGACAATATATCATACAGTTATAGGGGCCCAGTCAGAGGAGGGGGAAACCATCTATTATTGAATGTTTCATGTATTTATAAAGCTAATATAATTAACATACACAGAGTAGTTAATGGATTCCAAGACAGTATGATATCAGGATGCTTAATACAAGAGACTTCTCACCTTTGAATTCAGAGACAAACTTTAATTGAGACACTAGGAAAAAACCTTGAGTATGGAAAACAGGGAGTCCAGGTGAGTCTGCTTCCATTAAAATGTCAATATCTATCCAAAAGGAAACCAAGTTCAGTGTCTGATGAATTATGGGAAACTCATCAAGGAAGCAGTGCCATTGTAAATACATCATCCCAAAGTTGATTAAATAATTATAAGAATAAAATATTTATAGGGACATCATCAGAGTAATAAATGTGTTTCTGTCTCACCTATATTGTTCTCATGGATGTTTACTCTCCAAGAAACCAATCTATATGCGTGTATTAATTGTGGATATTATTATATGTATACAATACCTAAATGCAAATATTACTTTAAATCTGACTCATGTAACTTCTGTCCACACTTTCACTCATAGTCATCTCACACAGGTAAAGGACCATGGGGACGTGTGTGCTAGAAGCACAACTCATTGGTGTTTTTCTGAGACATCACACCTCAGGCTTCAGATATAAAAATGCATCAGTACCTACAGTGAAATCAGAAAATGAACACAGAAAAAGAACTGTCTATTATAAATGAAGCTGACATTTCCTTTGGCAGCTAACCCAGAGGTGGGATTGAGTCACTCACACCTGTATGTGTGATTCTTTGAGGGACAACCAGACTGCTTTACAGTGTGCTAGCAGAACCATTCCCCCATTACACAGCACAGGATTTCTCTCCCTCCAGCCCCACAATACTTGTTTCCATGTCTTCTTTAAGGGAATGGCACACATGCCCCTGGTTTCCAGGGTTGTAAGACAATTTAACCTATTGGTTTTAATTTTGGCTTATTTCAATCTCTTCTGCTCATGTGGCTATGCCATAATGAAGAAGCCCAATTTGAAGATTGAGGGCAGATAGATATCTTTACCTCAAGGCACCAGCTCTCAACTTTGAGTCCCCGAACTATGTGGTTTTCTTTGATCTCAAATCTCAGAGAAATCATGGAAATGTGTCATTCTTGAGAAGAAGTAATAGACTGATCACATTTTTTGAGACAAACAAGTCTTAACCTTTAATAGGGAACAGTGAATATGATATTTATTAATCAAAATAATGAATGTGATTTTGAAATATTAGTTTTTGAAAAAAAAACTTCATATACACAACATGAAACTCTTCCTTTAGCCCTCTTCCCAGGACTGTATAAGCAGATTTAAAAAAATGTACTTTATTTGTAATTATGTTTGCATGATTCTGTGTGGGTAGTTTAGTGTTCATGGAGAAAAATAGAGAATACTTGGTTCTCTGTACATATAGGTGGATATGAGGAGCTCACTGTGGGTGCAGGAACTGAACCTGATCCTTGCAATAACAGCATGATACCTGAATGACTGAGCTGCTTCTTAAGCACCTGGATGCAGAGTCCTAACATTCCCACTCATATTTGCTGCAGTCATATATACAATGGCCTAAATACATAACCAAAATTGATAAATATTGAGGAAATTTTATAAATGACAGTCAATCTCAAAGAAATTAAAAGACCCTCTGACCAAGTGGAACCTAACATCTGCTCTCAGGTAAAGTTAAATTGAGGGTTGTGTGACCTTGTCTTAGACAGTATAGTGTGAGAAGCCTATCATTTACATAGAAAGGATTATCTCAAATAATTTGTTTTATGGATGTTGACTCCAGTCCATAACAACAAAATTTGTTTTGTAAAAGTAGAGATAATAAATTTCATTAAGTATTCCCTCAAAGAATAACTGTGTGGTTACTCAATATTGGATATGAGTTTGAAATAATCATGCAGGCAGAATAAACACTGATAATTTCAACTTCATTGAAGAAGAGTAAGGATTTGTTTGTCTTACTATAAATTCAGTCAGGGAAAGAATGAACCTATTACCAAAATCTTCATGGTTGTCCTATCACCTCCAGTGTTCCACTGAGGTTTCTTGTTAAATATCAACTCAAATTCATGTTTTTATTTTATACTATTACATTATGGATCTATTTAATTACCATATTTAAACTTTCTAAACTGTAAAAAATTGCATATTGAAGAATTGTTTATCACACCTTTAGTTTCATAAGTATAATGTGAACTTATGATTTACTAGATTTTTTTTTGTTTTTTAAAATTTAATTTGAATACTTTAGAAGTCTCAAAATTGTATAGTTTGCCTGATATGTAAATACTGAATGAGTTTATAAAACATTCAAGCAACTGAATAGTAAGAATGCTCAAAGTCTAGTTTTAAGGTGGAAGGTTCAAAACAGATTTGAAGCTATCAGGCATTGTTAATTTCATTTTTTCCTTTTTCTATGTCTGAATCAGGAGCAGGCACTTCATCTGGGACCACTATTCTGACTAAGTGAGAACTTGTAGGGTTCATCACATATGTATATATAATCATTTCCAGGAAAATCAATACATGTTTTGTAAAATAGTTATGTACATTTATTTAATAGACACTTTTCATAAGGTGATATTTGTTCATCTGACAGGATTAGGGAAAGAACATCATTGAAATCCCCAGTCACAGGCCTTTTTGTCACACTCTATCAAAGGCTCATGCTATTAGAACCTTCTATCCTGTGTTTTTGAGTGAGGTAGTGTGTGCCAGGTTTCTGCACTCCTGTCATCTGTGTCTCCCTTTACTTTATTTCCTAGAAATTGTGAGAGGATATGCACTAGAGGAGAAACTCCAAGGGCATCTCCATGTGTTATTGGTACTTCTGTCTTACTTTAGAGGTGGATTGTTGTCTGTAATTATTTGATCCATCATTTTCATACTTCAGTATGGAGTACGGAAGGTCCTTTTATAGATGATGTTAAAATTTCAGTAGCACACTTTGCAGATTCTTGGTCAAAACTGAAATGATTGGAAATCATAGCCTCTTGATGTTAGTTCTATGCTATGCAATAACCTTGCTTAAAAGATTTACCCTGCTCAGTTCAGTACCCCATTTTTTAAATTGGGTTAATTAGAATTTTAATGTCTAGTTTCTTGAGATCTTTATATATTTTGGAGATCAGACCTTTGTCTGATGTGGGGTAGGTAAAGATTTTCTCCCATTCAGTAGGATACCTTTTTGTCTTAATGACAGTGTCCTTTGCTTTACAGAGGCTTCTCAGTTTCAGGAGGTACCATTTATACAATGTTGCTCTTATTGTCTGTGCTACTGGGTTATATGTAGGAAATGGTCTCCTGTGCCCATGTGTTGCAGTTTACTTCCTACTTACTCTTCTATTAGGTTTAGTGTGGTCGGATTTATATTGAGGTGCTTAATTTATCTGGGCTTGAGTTTTGTGCATTGTGATGAACAGAACACAGTATTCTTAACAGAAGAAGTTCAAATGACCAAAAGACACTTAAGGTCATGTTCAATCTACATCAGGGAAACAAAAATCAAAACAACTTTGAGATACCATCTCTTACCTGTCAGAATGGTTAAAATCAAAAACACCAATGATTGCCTATCCTGGAGAGGTTTTGGAGTAAGAGGAACACTCTTCCATTGTTGGTGGGAATGCAAACTAGTGCAACCACTTTGGAAATCAGTGTGGTGGTTTCTCAGAAAACTTGAAGTCAACCTACCTCAGAATCCAGAAATTATACTTTTGGGAATATATCCAAGAGATGCTCAATCATACTACAAAAGCAATTGTTCAACTATGTACATAGCAGCACTGTTTGTAATAGCCAGAACCTGGAAACAACCTAGTTGCCCCTCAATAGAAAAATAGATAAAGAAGTTGTAGCACATATATACTTTAGAGTTCTACTCAGCAGTGAAAAACAATTACATCTTGCATTTTTCATGCAAATGGATGGGAAAAACACTTTACTGGGTGAGATAACCCAGACACAAAAAGATGAATATGGCATGTACTCACTGATAATTGGATCCTACCCATAAAAAAGGACATTGAGCTTATAATTTGTGTTCCTAAAGAAGCTAAATAAGAAGGTGTACCCAAAGAAAAACATATATTTGTCCTCCTGGATAGTGGAAGTAGACAAGATTGCTGGACAAAAATTGGGAGCACGGGGTGGGGGTGCATTTGGGTGAAGAGGAGGTGGGGCGAGATAAGGGAGAAGGTGAAGATTAGGGATAGCTTGGGGGAGTGGGATAGTTGAGATGTTGGACAATCCCCCACAGAGCAGCCTCAAGCCCAGTGGGTCAAGAGCTGCTCGTCCTGGGTACTGGGAGAGTGACTTGCGGAGGAAGGGCGGGCTGGTCCCGCCATGCGGCAAGAAGGTGTGAGCAGGCGATGGGTAGAAGGCACATGGGCAGATACATACTACAGAATAAATTGGATATTTATTACTTAGAGGGGAGAGAAAGAGAGAGAAGAAGAGGAGAGAGACAGAGAAGGACTGAGAGAGACACATGCGCCTGTGCGCGAAGAGGGGACAGTCAGAATGTTTGATCCAAGATGACAGGGAAAGGTCAGGGGTCACCGGGAGTGAGCGTGGCTTGCCCCTTAAAGGGCCAAAAAATAACATTTCTGGATCCTTTTTATAATAAAAGCAGGAGATTAGACACCACAGTTTGATGGAGTTGGGAGTGGATATCTTAATTCAAGGCGCCAATATTATAATTAAGGTTTGGCAAGAGACTTGGCTCTAGAGGGATTCCCAGATGTCCAAGAGGATTTCCCCAGCTAGATCCTCAGGCAGCAGAGGAGAGGGTGCCTGAACTGGCCTTCGCCCATAGACACACTCATGAATATCTTTCATATCACCATAGAATCTTCATCTGGCAATGGATGGAGATAGAAACAGAGACCTACATTGGAACACTGAACTGAGTTCTCAAGGCCCAGTTGAAGAGCAGAAGGAGGGAGAATATGACCAAGAACCACGAGAGGTGCATCCACCCACGGAGACGGTATGACTGATCTAATGCGAGCTCACCAAGGCCTGCTGGACTGGGACTGATGGAGCTTGTGATCAAATCAGATTATCTGAATGTGGCCGACAATGAGGGCTGACTGAGAAGCCAATGATAATGACACCGGGTTTTGATTCTACTGCATGTATTGGCTTTTTGAGACCCTAGTCTGTTTGCTTCACACCTTTCTAGACCAGGATGGATGGGGGAGGGCCTTGGACTTCCCACAGGGCAAGGTATTCTGACTTCTTTTATGACTGGAGAGGTAGTGGAGGGGGAGTGGGGAGAGTGCAAGGGAAATGAGATCAAACAGGAAGATGGGAATATTTGGAAATTTTTAATAAATTTCAAAAAGGAAAAAAAGGAAAAAGAGAGAGAAAAAAAAGAGAAAAAAAATCCACAGCCTTCTGTAAAAGACAATACTGTTTCAGATTATGGCATAAATATGAAGGATAAGTAAAACAAAATTTAATAGGAAATAGTAAACATATATTTTGGCAGTCTTCTATAAATGATCAAAGACCAAACCTAAGAGTGCTTATAAATGGCATTGTCACTGTTTATTTGATAGACACAGGTGCAGATGTGAGTTTTATTACTCCAGAATCTTGGCATCTAAATTGGCCTCTTCAAGAGGCAGATGTTCAATTACTAGGAATTGAAAACATATCTCAAATTAAACAAAGGACATGATGGGTTGACTGAATTGGGCCAAAAGGTCAAAGAGTGAAGCTATGGCTAATATTGTAGTAAATGTATGGGGTCGTGACCTGCTGCAGTCATGGAATACCAAGATTAGCATTCCTGTAGTCCCAGGATCTCATAATTCTGGTAAGGATATTATAAGGTACTATACACAAAGGTCAACAGCCATTCAGCCTGTACAAGAACATAAAACAACTAGCAAAACTTTAGAGGTACCAACAGCCCTACCTTTAAAGTGGTTAATTATGGGACAAAGCCAGTTCAGAATCCTCTCCCCTGTTGTTCAAGGACCTAGCTGGGGACATCCGTGTGGACACCAGAGATCCCCTCTAGAGCCAAGTATCTTGTCAACCCCTTGAATATCATCACAGAACCTTTATCCCGGATGGATGGAGATAGAGACAGAGACCCACATTGGAGCACTGGACTGAGCTCCCAAGCTCCAGACGAAGAACAGAAGGATGGAGAAAATGACCAAGGAAGTCCAGACTGTGAGGAGTTGCTCTACCCAGTGAGACAATGTGCCTGATCTAATAGGAGCTTGGCAAAGCCAACTGAACTAGGAATGAACAAGCATGTGATCAAACTGGACTCTCTGAATGTGGCTGACAATGGGGGCTGACAGAAAAGCCATTGATAATGGCATGGGGGCTTGTTTCTACTGTATGTATTGCCTTTTTGGGACCCTAGTCTATCTGGATGCACACGTTCCTAGGCCTGGATGGAGGGGGGAGGGCCTTGGACTTCCCACAGGGCAGGATACCCTGCCCTCTCTTAAAACTGGATGAGGAGGGAGTAGGATGAGTGTGGGAGTGGGAAGGGAATGGGAGGAATGGAGGAAGTGGAAAAATAAAAATATAAAAAAATAAAATGATTTAAAAAAAAGAAAATTAGATAATTTTCATGAACCCTTGAGTCAAACCCATCTTGATCCTTTTTCTTCAACAGCTCTGACAGTGGCATTCTTGTCTTGAACACATCCTACATTTGTTATGAAACCTGAGCTCCTCAAAGGACTAGTCAGATCTAGTTCTAGGGACAAGATAACCTATGAATTCTGTGCCTTGAGAACAACTCCCTTATTTATCTTCTAGGAGAAATACAGACTCTAACACAGTCAGAATATAAATATTTCTTCTTTATTTAAGTAAAATAAAGAGTAGTTCACAAATGTAGACAGGAAAGAAATGAACCCATTACCAAAACATTGTTGGTGGTGTTAACTCACAGAGTGCTCCACTGAGGATTCTTGTTAAATGTCAACTCAAATTCATGTTTCTATTTTACAGTATTAGATTGAGAATATCCTGCAAAATATTCAAAATTCCCCAGATTTATATGAAGTTTAAGTCAACAAGTGTCACAATTTCAGACTCCTTTTGAAATCATAATTGACACACACAGACACACACATATACACACACAAACCACATCACAAAATATATTAAATTGCATGTCATTCTTTATCATAATCAGAAGCAATTGGAAAACATAAAAGGTATTTAGAAAAAAATTGATATAATGCATGTACACAAAGAAGGTTGAATGTAGTATGACAAATGAGAGGGGCCTCAGAATATGCTTGGCTGGAGAAGGAAACCATAGGTTCTGATATTAAAAATCAAGGTCATGAAACATATTTCTTAACTTAGCCCCTGAAGTGAAGCTTACTTTTGGTTTTCAGGAGTCCCTGTTGGTTCTTAGTGCCCTCTGCTGGTCCCAGATATCTCTATGAGGAGGTTTTTTGTGTAGGCTCAAATTGGAGTTTCCTCACTGTGTCTCTGGCACAGTAATATATGGCTGTGTCTTCAGTGTGCAGACTGTTCAATTTTAAGAAGACTTCGCTCTTGGAGGTGTCCCTGCTGATGGTGATTCGATATTGGAGAGCTGAACTGTACTTTGTGCCTCCATGATTCCATATTGCTCCTATCCACTCCAGACCCTTTCCTGGAGGCTGGCGAACCCAGTACATATGATAGCTGGTTAGTGAGAATCCAGAGACAGTGCAGGTGAGAGACAGGGTCTGTGAGGGCTGCACCAGGCCAGGTCCTGTCTCCTTCAGCTGTACCTGGGAAAACACACCTGAAAAGAAGCAACATCATGAACAGTCATATATTAAATAGATGACATGCCTGAGTTCCTCTACTGAAACCCTGAAACACTTACAACTTGGAAATGCCACCAGGCAGAGGAGCAGCACCAGGACAGCCATGCTTTGTTGGAAGCTCTAGTGAGAAGGAGATGGGGCCTCTCAGCTCGTCCTGGGCTTTTATAGTGAGCCTGAGGGCTGCTTTGCATTGGCACAAACTCCTGAGAGGATAAAAGAAAGCACAGGACTTGGTTTCCACTTCCCTCAGGTGAATGATATTTGTCTTACGTTTCTTAGAGGATTTGAATAAGTGAATATGGAAACTCAGAAACATTTTCTTCTTATTATTTGTATTTCCAAACCCTGACACATGGGAATTAGTATGAATCACACTGTGTAGACCTGGCAAGCAAAACATAGGAGTGTTTATGCTAAGTGAGTCCACATTTACACAGTGCAGGCAGAACAGTGTACCATAACCTCAGTGCATTTGTATAGCTCTGTAAATTGCAGCACTGAACTTAGTACGGAATTGGGCCTCTTAGTTATCAGTAACCCTACTTTAAGAAACAACTTAAAGTTTATTCACTTGGTGTCAGTGAAATAATTCTTATTCTCATCACTTGTATAGAAAATAACTTGTAAAGAAGATGCTTGCTAATATTGTTACATGTGATTTCAAGTATTTATCTGAGAGGATACCCAAAGACTTATTTCGTTCCTACCTCATGTGGCTCAACCTAGTCTCTATCTCAAATTATTTGTAAAGGTTAAGATTTCATGATAAATTCACCAATTACATATAATTATATTCTACTTGATTGGTAAATTTGTATCCATAAGTCTTTTATCAGTTATTTGCTTACTAATGTCTGGTGAACACATGGAGAGTCACTTAATGGGTCATGTTATAATGGCAGTACCAGATTGTACATTTGTGGTGTGGTTAGATTTCCACAAACATAATACAAATTACAGTCATCAGGGAATAAGGGATGTCATTTGGAAAAATTTCCTCCATCAGGTTGTTCTAAAAGAGTGATTGTGGAGTCATTTTCTTGAGTAATGATTGATGGGGAGGGTCTAGACAGATGGATGGAGTGGTGCCATCCATGGCAAGTTGTTCCTGGTTTATATAAGCAAGCATGCTGAACAACCAGGGAGTGCAGGCCAATAAACATGGTTCTTTATGGTTTTCAATTAAGTTCCCACCTTGAGGTTCCTGCTCTGATTTCATGTGCTGATATACCTACATGATGGACATGATTTATGATGACATAAATCTTTTCCTTCCCATGTTGCTTAGTTATGCATTTGAGAGATTGACCTAATGACATTAACTTTCATATAGGTAATGATTGGTTTAAAATTCCATATTGACAATGGATTTTCTCTTTAAAAATCATTTGTTCTTAGGGTATTCTTTGTTACCTAACATTTCTGGAATTATGGATTGTATTGATTATCATTTGCTTTACATATAGTATCAATGTATAAGTGAATGAATACCATATTTGTGTCAGTCTTGGTTACTTTATTCAGTATGATTTTTTTAGTTTCATGTATTTGCCCACAAATTTCATGTTGTCATTTTTTTCCATTTAGTAATCCTCTATTGCATAAATGTACCACATTTTCTTTATTTATTCCTTGTTTGAGGGGCATCTATGTAGTTTTCAGGTTTTAGCTATTTTGAACAATGTTGACATGAATATTGCTGAAGAAACGTCCTTGTGGTATGATTGAGAATCCTTTGGATATCTTTCTAAGAGTGGTATAGCTGGATCTTTAGGCTGATTGATCTAACTTTTCTGAGAAATCACCACACTAATTTCCAAAGTGACTGGTTAAGTTTGCACTTCCACCAGCAATGGAGATGTGATTCCTTATTCCATATCCTTTACAACATAAGCTATCATTACTATTTTTGAAATTAGCCATTCTGACAGGTATACGATGGTATCTCACAGTGATTTCATTTGCATTTTCCTGATGACTAAGGATGCTGAACAATTTCTTAAATGTTTTTGATTATTTGAGATTCTTCTGTTGAAAGTACTCTTTTTAAATGGGTAGTCCATTTTTAAATAGTATTATTTAGTTTTTGATTTCTAGTTTCTTGACTTCATTATATATGCTGTAGATCAACACTGTCAGATTTGGGGTTGTCAAAGACCATTTTCCATTCTGTAGGCTGTTTTTTTTCTTATTTACCATGTCACTTTCCTTATGGAAGCTTGACCATTTCAGGAGATCCCATTTATTGATTGTTGTTCTCAGTTTCTGAGCTACAGGATGCATGGATTGTCCTGGAAAATGGAATTGGGTGAGATATCAGAGGTAAATGGGAGATGAGAACAGTGGTAGCAGGAAAGTGATGGAGGTGAAGATATTAGTGAAAAGGATGATTGAATTGGGGGATGGTCTGAGTATGATAACTATAAATGTGACATCTTGATTGAGGGAACTGCTATGGAGATAGGGAGGAACCTGGTGCTAGGAATTTCCCAAAAATACATGAAACACCCTAGCTACGACTCTCAGCAACAGTGGAGAGAATGCCCAACTCGTCCTTCTGTAATCTAATTGATGAATACCACATCTGTCATCATACAGCCTTCATCTAGTTAGTGACTAAAATAGATGCATGTTTATAGAAGCTGCTAGTTCATTTTCTAACTGTCCAGATTCAAAATAATCACTCAGAAACTATATTATTTTCAATACTGTTTGGCCTACACCTTAAGTATATTTCTAGATAGCTCTTACATATTAAATTAACCCATTTCTATGATTATATATTTTACCATGAGACTTGTGGCCTTTTGGAAAATTTTTGGTGGGCTACTGTGGGCTGATACATGGCTTCTTGTTGACTGTGCCTTCTTTCTTCCAGCATTCAGTTGTTGCAAAAAGGCAGCTTGTTTGTTCCCATCTGCCTAGCTAGTTTGTACCCAAAATAATCACACAGAAGAAGCTGTATTAATTAAATCACTGCTTGGCCCATTAGCTCTAACTTCTTATTGGCTAACTCTTACATATTAATTTAACCCATTTCTAGTAATCTGGGCATCACCATGAGGTGGTGGCCTACCAGCAAAGTTATTACACTTGCTTGTTCACCATGTGAAGGAAAAATTGCTTAAGATTTTGGGTAATTTTATCACCATACAAGTATGTAAAATGGAATCTGTCCAAAATGATATTCAACTCTATCTTTTTATGGGGTCTTCTTGGCGTGGAAGGAAACCATAAGTATTTCAGTCTCCAAGGTGTGAGAAAATGACATTAATTTATGAAACTGTGGTTTCTCTATCACCTATGCAAATATAAAGAGAATGAATCATAGGTATTTCAAAGTTCTTTAACTTACTTGGTGAACTTAATACCCAACAAGTCAGCAACTTATGATTCTTATTGAAATATCTGTATATATTAGTGGATGTATAATTATATGTGTATTTATAAAATGTATAAGACTCTGCATCATTCAGTGTGATAACAAGAAGCAACAGATTAACTTACATGAAATGTGTGAAAAACAGTTTGATCTAATGTGTACACACATAGACAATTGAATAGAATATGGCAGTGGAGAGGGGCCTCGAGAGGATATACTTGGCTGGAAGTGGAAAACACAGTTTCTGACATTTAAAATCATGTTCATTATTATAGTTCAGTACTTCCTAACTTCTGAAGTGACCCTTTTTGGAGGTCATTAGGAGTCCCTACCGGTCCTCAGTGCTGCTTTCTGGTCTGAGTGTCTCTGCAGGATGTTATGAGCAGACATATACTGGAGTTCCTTCACTGTGTCTCTGACAAAACACATGACTGTGTTATCACTATGCATTATACCTGGTGCTGCTCCTCAGCCTGGTGACATTTTTACACTGTGGTTG